>NC_056563.1:18524390-18585318 GCF_013358625.1 Macadamia integrifolia | reverse complement strand
GTTAATTTAGTCATTGGCGCTGAGATTCGAGCAAAATTTTCAATGAAGCGCTGGTAATATCTAGCCAAACCCAAGAAGCTTCTAATTTCAGTGACATTCTTGGGGCTTTTCCATTCTACTACTGCTTTCGCCTTATCAGGATCTACCTCGATTCCAGCCTTAGACACTACGTGCCCCAGGAATCCAACTTGCTCAAGCCAAAATTCACATTTGCTGTATTTGGCAAACAATTGTTGTTCTCTCAACCTCTGTAACACCATTCTCAAATGTTGAGTGTGCTCCTCTTCTGTCTTAGAGTAGATCAAGATGTCATCGATAAAAATAATTACCCATTTGTCGAGGACATCGTGGAATACTCGATTCATTAAATCCATGAAAACTGTCGGTGCATTGGTTAGCCCAAAAGATAACACTAGGAACTCATAGTGCCCATACCGAGTCCTAAATGCTGTTTTGGGTATATCGCCGCTCTTTATCTTGAGCTGATAATAGCCTGATCGAAGGTCCATCTTTGAAAATACCTTGGCACCCTACAGTTGGTCAAATAAATCATCAATGTGTGGCAATGGATACCGATTCTTAATGGTTAGCTTATTCAATTCCCGGTAATCAATGCACATACACAAGCTGCCATCTTTCTTCTTGACAAACAATACTGGGGCACCCCAAGGTGAAACACTTGGGCGAATAAACCCCTTTTCCAGTAATTCCTGCAACTGCATCTGCAACTCCTTCAATTCAGCTGGTGCCATCCTGTACAGAGCCTTAGACACTGGAGCTGCTCCAGGAATCAAATGTATAGCAAACTTCAATTCTCTATCAGGTGATAAATGTATCAGATCATCTGAGAAGACGTCGGGAAACTCTTTAACCACCTTTAACTCTTCTAGAGGCGTAATCCTTGCATCAACATCAAGTACTGATGCTAAGTAACCCTGACAGCCATCTTCCAACCACTTTACCGCTTGAAGAGCGGAGACGAGGACCTTTCTAGCCCATTTCACTTTATCTGCTCGATATACCCATTCTTTTCCTTCATCATCGGTCACCCTAATTGATTTTTCAGCACACATCACATTAGCTCGATGAGCCGACAACCAATCCATGCCCAATATAACATCAAAATTCTGCATATTGAACTTAATGAGTTGTGCATCCAATTTCTTCCCATTGATTTCCACTGGGCACGGCCCATACACCTCCTTCAACTGAGTAACTTTACCAGTAGGCATACTAACAATCATTCCATGATCTAGGATCCTGGGTGGCATCCCAAGTTTCTCGGCAAATCTCTTAGATACGAATGAATGTGTAGCTCCTGAATCGAATAAAACATAGGCTGGTATGCCCGATATGGATAGGACACCTAATGTAACAATGCATATAATTTCAGCAGGTCATCAATATTTAGCATAAGGAAATTCTTAAATTTAAAATGTACCTGCTACCACTTCTGTGCTGGCCTCAGCTTCCTCAGCTGATAGGGCATACATCCTTCTCTGTGGTTGATTTCCCCGAGATAAGGGAGGTCGGTACGCAGAGGGCTGACTGGAGGGCAAGGCTGGTCTGACCCGACAGTCTTTTGCATAGTGCCCATAAGAATGGTAGTTAAAGCAACGGATCTGAGATGTCAGAACTGGGGTGGGGCCCCTCTGCACTTGACCCGATGAAGATGGAGGTTGGGGCGGCCTTGGAACTATAGGTGCCACACTAGTGTTCGGGCAAAAATATATGGAGCCCAAACCACCAGCTGGTCTAGGAGGGTAGCCAGATGGCCTATAGGGCTGCCTATACGTAGGCTCAGAACTGTACGACCCACGGTATGCCTTGGAGGAGTTACCCATATTCGGAAATGGATTTGTTCTCTTCCACAGTCCAGGGGTGAGGGACTATTCCCCCTTCTGCTTATCCTCCATGGTCTTGGCCTTCTGCACAATCTGGCCATAGTCAGTCAAATCTAAGACCTTAAGTACAGACCCAATGGATGCCTTTAGGCCCTTTAGAAATCTCGCCGCCTTCTCTTCAGCTGTCCTCATATGCCTAGGGGCAAAATGGAACAAGCTCTCAAACTGTTGTTGGTACTCAAGGATAGTCTTGCCTCCTTGAGTTAAGGCCATAAACTCCATCTCCTTGCGGTCTCTGAAGCTGCGTGGGTAATGATTGTCCAAGAACAACTCCTTGAACTGTTCCCAGGTGGGTTCCGGATGGGCGGCCAACAATATGGGCTTAGAGGCTTGCCACCAAGAGTTGGCCTCCTTCTTGAGTTGCAAGCCCACACAAATGAGTTTCTATGCATCTGTGCACTCAATCACCTCAAATATTTTCTCTAGCTCTTGGATCCACTGGTCCGGCTCCAGGGGATCACTCCCCACCTTAGAGAATACGGGTGGCATGTTCCTCTTGAATGACTCCACTCCTTTGACGTATTATTCGTCGGCGGGTAAATAGGAGCATAAGCCGGATAGTAGGAGTATGGAGGGGGCACCCCATATGGAGGAATACTGAATGGCGGAATTGGAGGTGTACCTCCCACTTGTGGCCCCGTACCAGACCCTACAGGCAGGTCCTGTGGAGTAAGTATCTGGGGAGGTTGACCTGATTGAGAAAGGTCCAATTGTTGCTGAATAGCAGTCATAAATGCTTGCTGTTGCTGAAGCATTTGTTACTGAAAGGCCTGTTGTGACTGCTGAATTATGGTAGCAACATCCCCCGGAGTAATAACCGGTGGAGGGTCCGGAAGTGTAGTCATAGGTGGGTCCCCATGTGCCCCACCCTAACCAAAGGTCTCTGGAGGTGGTGAAAGTGAGGTTTACCCCACAGAGAGGGACCTTCTGGGATTCGGGGGTCGACCGACCGGACGAGGACCACGTGGGGTACCTCGTGCATTGCTACTGGATCTAGTACGTACCATCGTATCCCTGTACCTGGAACATATCATACATCACATTGGTTAACACCATAGAATTTACATCGGCACATAATTATATGCCAACACACAGGGTATTATAGTGTATGGTAGTTTGCAACTAACCGCAACTTGATTCCAAAAATACAGGGTTAGTGCTTCAACAAGTATGCCGATGGTCTCACTTGACCATAACATATTATTATAAGAATAATAACAATAATCATAATAACTATATTAATAATAATAATAATAATAAAAATCCCCATTTTTTTTCTCTCAACCGGTGGGCTGCACCGGTGGGCAGGTTGGCCCGCCGGTCGGCCCGTCGGTCCAAATCCTCAACCGGTGGGCTGACACCGGCGGGCAGGTTGGCCCGTCGGTCTGGCCCGTCGGTCCTACCCGAGTGGGATTTTCGAACAGGGCCTTTTAAGCTCTATTCATCCTTATTTCTTTCATTTTCCTCTTTCTCTCTCTCTCTCTCTCCCAGGCGATTTTGGAGAGCATCTTGACGCTTCCACTCGCGATCCCACTCAACGACCCGGCACTTTTGAGAAGATTCAACCCTCCACTTACAAGTAAGTTTTCTTTCTCATTTCTTCTCAGAACTTGCAATTTGGGGAAGAAACTCATGAGTTGTCTTAAATATCATTTCCTTTCCATGTTTCTTTCCAAAGAATAGTGATTTCATATGAATGTGATGTTCCTCTTGTAATTTATTTCTAGTTTTTTAGGATTTACTTCTCCATTTTGAGAAAAACCCCAACTGTGTCCTAGTTTTTTTCTCAAATTTGGGGATTTCTTCAATTCTTGCTCTTTTTCCCCAATTAATGACTCAAATGCAATGCATTATGTTTGATTTGTACTTAACATACTGTAGAGATCATAGAAAGTACCTTGTGTTTGAAATTCCATATCTTCCCATGGAAATCCATCTTTTGTGTTGGGTTTTCTTTGATTTTCTTTACACCCTTTCTTATTTGTGGACCTCAATAGCACATTAGCATATGTTTTTTTTTGCATGTTCTTGATTGCACTACAATGGCATTTCGGTCTTGGGCCTGTAGTTTCAAACTTTCCTCTGTTGTGAGCCTTTTAACATTTTTCTTAGATTGGACTTGCACCTTGAGCATTGGGGTTTTCTCACACCTTAATTGTCAAGCTTTATATGCCCCTTGTTACCTTGCTGTTTTGCCCTACTCTCTGTCTTGTCACTTTTCTGTTTTGTGAAAATTGAGTTTTGGGGCTTCTTCTTATTGCTCACCCCTCTTTTTATTCGCTTTGTTATTCTCTTTTTCCTTACTGACCCTGCTTTCCTCTTTTCTTGCCAGGATGTCATCTCGCAAAGGCAAGGAGCCCGCATCCTCTGGCACCCGGCGTAAGACCACCGCTTCTAAGCAGAAGAGTGCGGGGACTAGTTCTCCAGCCCCCCGCACAGGGCGACCCGGACCTGCCCCCACTGATCATTCTGACTATGACGAGGAACTCTTCCTCAGTTCAGAGGCAGCAACCAACTGGCAGGCCTTCCTGAAGAGGTCTGTAATGATGGAGAAGACCATGGTAGTTGACGACTTCCACAAAGTTCAACTTCGGGAGAGGTTTATAGCACTGGGCTGGCAGTCTATCCTCCACATAGACCGCCCGTGCTACGAGCAGCTGGTTCGTAGATTCTACTGTAACCTGAAAGTTTCCTGTCAGTGCGGAGAGTATGCGATAGTTAGTATGGTGAAGGGCGTGGACATTCAGCTGACCGTGGACACCCTAGCTATTATATTGGGTATCTCTTTAGCTGGGCACCGTTACTATAGTCCTCCCCGGAGTAAGCCCATGGGTCCGTTCATGAGTTTGGAGACACCGGACTACATCTACGAGACCATCTGTGGCAGCAGTGCACATCTGAAGTTCGAGACATCATTTTTCCCGGAGGTTCGTGTATTTGCCCGATTGGTCCAGTTCAACTTGCTCCCCAGAGGAGGTCACCGGAATAAGGTGGGCTTCATGGCAGCCTTTTTAGCCTTCTGCATCTATAAGGCTTTAGAGGGAGGTGACGAGCACTTGTGCTTACCCTACGTCATCCTCAAGACCATGGAGCACCACACTTCTCACCCCGAGGATGGAGGATTCCCATATGGCAGGATCCTCACTAGGATCTTTGAGTTCTTCGGAGTGGACCTGAGTGGTGAGGAGGGGAAGACTCCTGCGGACAAGTTCAACAGGGGAAACCTCTTGAGGATGGGTCTCCACACCCTTATGGATACCTCAGAGAGTAGGAGCTCAGAGAGGTAGGGATAGGAGGGCTGCCTTTATGGAGGATGTTCCCATGGAGGAGGAGTCTGGCGAGGAGGATGAGGACTATGTTCCTCAGGATGAAGAGGATGATTTGGTGGATGAGGACATCCCTGAGGAGGTGCCTCAAGGGTCGAGAGGTACTGATCCTGGCTTCACCAGAGCTGCAGGCCCACAGCATAGAGCCCCACCACCTGAGAGTGGTGCATATGATTTTGAGGGCATGATGTCCACTATGAGGGCTTTGAAGGATGGCCAAGATCAGCTGCTAAGAAGGCTGGACGAGAGTGCTTCCAGGGAGGAACGCATCCTGGAGAGGCAGGCTACCTTGGAGAATTCCTTCCTCAGACTGGGCCAGGACTTGGATACCACGGCCAATGCCATTTCAGCAGATTTTGGCCGACTTCGGAGGGAGGTACGGCTGGTGAACTCGAGGTTTGACTACTACGACCATCGCCTCAACGTCAACTCTAGACCTCCGACGAACGTAGTAATAATAGACGACAACAACGATGATCAGTGAGGACTTAGTTCGTCCACACCAGCTTCTCACCTGTTCCATGTTGTCTATCCTATTGTATTTTTCCTTTCTTTTCTTATTCTTTGTACTTGCTCTGTAACTGGACTTATTTGTCGGATAATGTATTTTGACAGTGGTCTGTGGTGGATTTGTATACTTGAATACTTGTGTAGTTTAGTTGTGATGTCTTTTGTTAATTTGATCATTGATATCTATATATATATGTGGGTATGTTGTTTATCAGGTGTTTGTGTGAAAATTTTTTTGGAAATCTCATTTTGCGCCGTTATGCTGCAGAAATTTCGTCAAACTTGTACTCGATGGGTTATGACACCAATTAATTTACCTTTTATTTCCTCTCACGCATGCTATGAATGCAATATCTAATGCAACCATTTTATTTCTTTCTTTCTTTGGCTTTTAACTCTTTAAAGCTTTTACATTAACCCAATCCCATTTTCCTATTATAGATTCTACTGGATTCTAAACGGTATGCTATGAGTGGAGCAGAGCATCATGCTCTGATACCACCGTTGTCACACCCCGTTCACATAGAACTGGGCCAGTGACCGGGTTAACACAGGTTAACCCAAACCTTCGAGGATCATCTGATACAGTATTCCACCACAGCATACACACAACTAAGACAGAGCTCATTAGTTCAGCGGAAGACTTGGTTTACCTGTGAATATTTCCATAATACTTGATACCCGAATTGTGATACAATAGTTAAATACATGTGGGTCCGAAGGCATGATATTTACACAATAAGAGTACGATTCACATATCAAGTACACAAAAGGAATCATCAAAAATTAGAGTGTACAGCTCAGCTCGGTATCAAAGGTTGAGCCCAGCTCGGCATCAAAAGGTAGAGCTCAGCTCAGTATCAAAAGTGGAGCTCAGCTCAGCATCAAAAGTGGAGCTCAGCTCGGTATCAGAACTGCGGTCCCGCAGCACAACTCTCGCACGAGCAATCAGTGTTGTGCTCTAACTCCTCAGGGACCCACCAGTCCTCTTCAGGGAACTCAACTGTGGGACCCGCCCCGTGCTCATCTGGTTGATGACCTGCAAAATCATCTAAAAGATGTGCACACGTGGGATGAGCTCACTAGCTCAGTAAATGGAAAGATGGACCACACAGCAGTCCACACAACAATTCACAACCATATGCACTATATGCTATGCAATACATTTTTAATCACATCCACCTAAGCAACATTACTAAGTCTTTGGTTTAGTGCTACTACAACCACAGTGCGCGTATACTCCGGGTACGAGCTGCGAACTCCATCCCGCTATATGCCCATAGGGCTGTCGGAGAAGGCCCACCGTGAGTACTCGGAAAAATAAAACATGCCGACCACCGGCTCTCAAAATAAAATAAATGACAGAAATTAAAGGTGCTGACTCCAGCAATTTAAAAGCACTACGATTGGCCCTCTTGAATATACCATCGGGGTTGCCGACTGTCCTGATGACTAGTTGGGCGTAATGTCTAACCGCCACAGTGACCCGACAACCGCGACCACTGCTTCCCCCCAAATGGTAACCCAACACCTTAACCCTTGTTGGGAAGGGTTGTAGCATGGGAAGGTGATAATCCTAAACCGTATGCTCCTATATGACAATAGTATGATTGCATAGTGCTACCATGTCCCATACCACGAGCCACCAATGCACTCGTTTTTAGGTCGACTACGGCATCTAATCTATTAATGCATCATGCACAATGATGTCAACATTCACCACATAAGCATATCATCACTTGGCAATTAGAAAATAAACACAACACCCATGGCATAACAATGTGAGGATGACTAATCTACATAGCATTTTCATGATGACATGGCTAGTCTGGATACAGTTAAATGAATGACAAATAATGTCTTGAAACAAGGCCAAACGTCCTCTCCCCACTTACCTGTAGTGTACAAGGACTCACGCTTTGTATGGGTGAGATCCAATGCGGGAAGCGTAAGATTTGGTGAACCTATCATGAGTGAGCGGGGTTAGTATTTCACCACTTTGGGATCAAAATTAACAAGAGCAAATGACAAAATTGTGTTTAGAATCCTAAATGAAGGTCGCACGTCCGTTTTGGGTCTAATCATACGTAAAAATCACGTTGGGAGCCTCACGGGTGGGTCGGACAACCCACCTGTCTGACCCACCAGTCATGACCCATCGGTCATGACCGGTGGGTAGGTCGGCCTATCGTTCAGCCCATCGATCTGACCTGCAGGTTGGGCCCGAGGGTCCTGCCCTCTCAGGCGGGTGCCCACAGGCGGGCCAAATGGCCCACCGGTCTGGCCCACCGGTCTTGGCGGGAACAACCATTTCTTCCCAAACTTCCCCTAACCTTTTGGGATTCAAATGGGGTTTTTCCAAACCCATTCTTCACACATTCAAGGTCTCATAAGATGGTTCTAACCTCGATCTAGGTTAGATTTAAGGAATGGGAAGCCGTCTTACCTTATTTGCTCAAGAACTCCTTCAAAACCCCAAAATCACTTCAAATCACCAAGGCTTCTCCAACCTTGTAAACACTCCTTCAAATCCTTCAAAATCAACACATAGGTCATTTATTAAACCTTAGATTCATCATCTCAAGGGAAATTTACAAGACTTCAAGAAATCCTACCCAAATCAAGGGTTTTACTTGGGTATGGTGAAAGTTTAAGGAACCCAACCTTTGCTCACCTCTAAACGTAGATCTCGTGTTGGAGATCAGTCTTTCGACGTCAGAATGGGAAGATCAAGCCTCGGCACTGCTGAAATCCATCTCTTCTTCCTCTTCCTTCTCTTCTCCTCTTCTTTCCCTTCTTTTCTCTCTCCTCTTTACTCTTCTCACCAACGTGCGAGTGTCATAAATGAGAAAAGAAGAAGGAAAACTTAAATGCTATTTATACCTCCTAAAATACTAAGTAATCACATGGGTGGGTCACTCAAGTGGGTGGATGCGCCCACCTGTGACCGCCCACCTGAGGGCCAAAACTTGGCCAACAAGTGGGATTTTGACAGAATTCGGCCCTCAGCACGAATCTCACTCATGGCATAAGATATAATATACGTATGCGCTTTAAGATACGGCTACATACCTGCTTTATCCGTACATGGCCTTATGATAGGTGCATGTACACGGCTTGGGTACACCCATCTCTTTTGGCATTGGCTCGGACTTGTCGGGCCAGCCGGTGTTTAAGGTCACCCTTGCCATCATGGTCCATAAGGAACCCGCCTTAGCTCTTCCGGTTCGGGTCCTGCATGGTTAAACTGGGTCAACCGTGAAATCAGACCGGGTTTAAGAAGTAGGGTATTACATATCATAGCACCCCTCTAGCCCCTTTCCTTGGTTTGCTTAGCCTTCCAGTAGCCTTTCCTTAAGCCGAAGTTGTACCGAAGTGCCACCCAAAGCCTTAGCCTTCCAAGTAGCCCTTCCCTAGCCGAAGATCTGCCGAAGTGCCGCCTAAGCCTTAGCCTTCCAAGTAGCCCTTCCCTAGCTGAAGTTCTATCAAAGTGCCACCCAAGCCTTAGACTTCTAATAGCCTTTCCCTAGCCGAAGCTTTTCCGAAGTGCCACCCAAGCCTCAGCCTTCCAGTAGTCCTTCCCTAGTCGAAGCTCTGCCAAAGTGCTGCCAAAGTCTCAACCTTTTTATCACATTTTCCTGGCTGAAGCTCTGCCAAAATACTAGTCTAGGAGCTAGCTTTCTCTAGCCGGAGCCCTGCTAAAGTTCTGCTAGACTACTGGCTTGGGAATCACTCTTCCCTAGCCGAACCTCTGTCCAAATATATGAAGATCACCATAGTCATCATCTGTAAAGAAAGGAAGTTGGAGGTCAAGACCACCTTCCCCTAAGCCAGGAGAATTCACGAGAAAGTCCATATCTGCTTCAGTCGGGGTCCACCCCTCTTGACCTAAAATAGGGGTTAATCACAAGTATGATTTCTCACTTAAATTAGTATAATGTCGACCCTTTTATTGACCCTATTTTAGTGTACATACATAATTATTTATTTTATTAGTGTATATATATGTCATAACTTAGCCATGCATGTGGTGTAGAAATAATTGTGGAAAATGTTCGTTCTCAAGCATATAGTAGGAAGATCAGTTGAACCGGGTAGATTAGGTACCTAACACCTTCCCAATTCTACAACCTGACACATTCCCTATTCACTGAACCAAACCAACATCTAGGCCCTTTTCTTAGGAATCAGCCCCATCCCCTGGGTCCTAGGCCCATAACTTAGGTGGCGACTCCAAACCTCTTTTGCATGATCCCAATCCCTCATTGGACCGTCAACCTAAGGAGGACATACCTCTGAACCACTCCTCTCAAGAGAGAGAGAGAGAGAGGAGCCCTGTGAAATAGTCCCCCATGTACCTCCGAGAGGTGATACGGTGGTGTGGGGCCCACGGAGGCACACACTAGAAGAGAAAGATACTCATAGAGAGAAAAAGAGGAAAGAGGGCCCAAAAAGAGGAGAAAGTCTCAGACCACTACTCTCAATATTAGTAGTGAAATTTGGAGGCTATTTGACCTTGACTTCAATAGTCCCATTATCTACAAAATCTTAAACCGCATGTTGTAGGCTTATGCAACTTTTAGTGGTGTGTCCCTTCTGGTTGTGGTAAGAGCAGCATTCAAGTCCTTGTACCAAGCTGGTGGGGGATTACTAATCACTCTCAGGGCTATAGTTCCCAAAAGACCCTGCTTCTTCAACTTTTCATACATTGTGGCCAAAGGCATACCTAATTCTATGAACTGCCTCCTTAGGCAGGGGGTTTTCTTAGAAGGAGCATTTGACTGGATCACAAATGGTTGTGGACGTGAAGCTATTACAAGCGATGATGATTGTTAGACTACACTCACTACATTGGTTTTGGGGCTCTTGCCACACCCACCTTTGGCACTATTCCCTGAGTCTTAGGTAGTTCTTTGATAATGTGCATCCCTTAGGATCTTATTCTCAAAACATATCCCTGTGGCTACCAATGCATCAAAGGTCTTCAAATGGATAGTAGAGGACATCATAATAAAGCTTAGACAAATACTCAATCAACATTTCTACTTGTTCTGCTTCGGAAGGCCGATTTTCCATCTTGGCGACCTTGTGCCATAACCTCATTAGGAAAGCAATGAACCCCTCTCTCGGCTGTTGCCTTAAAGTTTCGAGCTCTCGTCGCTTTACATCCACCTTGGTGTTATAGGAGTATTATTTGGTGAAGGCCCTCACAACTACTGCCCAATTTGAGTCTGTGCGGGTTCTAACTGTGTGAGGCACCTTAATGCAGATCCTGATAATGTCAACATGAAAGCTTGTCCCATTTGATCATCGGCAAGTTGCCATGAATTTGCAATACTGAGAAACACTTTTAGATGAGCCTTAGGATCTCCTGAACCATCAAACTTGTCAGTTTGCCACTTGAACTTCTAAGGAATCCTTGCCTCGGAAAAGAAGCTCATTTCACTAGGGTTTGTTACTTGACCTTCTTGATCTCTCCTTGCTCGAATCATATTTTTAAGTTTTTCTAACTGCTCTCTTGTTTTCCTTTATCTTTTTTTCTCTAGAGGTTCCATTTGAGCATATGCAGCAAACTTCTCTTCTTTATCAATCACAAACCCAAGGGAAGCCCTGGTTGAAGTCCCTCAGTGCCTGACAGGTTTATTCTACTCTTGTTCCCCTAGGGTTGGAGCTGGATCAATCTTAGGTGGGTTCCCTAATAGGTGCAACACTTGAGCCAATCCATGCTTAACCTCAACCATTTCAGCCTGCAGCACTTCTATCGGACGAGCCCATGTTGGCTTAGGAGTATCACTGCTGGGCAGGTCCATGGGGATAGAGTTTCAAGTATTTGGAGAGAGACAATCCTAAAAGGATGATGGGGATGACACTGGACTTAAGCGACTCAACCAGTTATCCTAACGCATCCAGATGGACTATAGAAAATCCTTGAGACGTGGAATTGTGCCCGAATAAAGAGTGATTTATTTTAAAATTCTTATCCCCCCCCTTTGATTCATTCATTCATCAATCAAAGTTAGTCCACTAGATTATAGGGATCGAGTCAGGGTCAGTGTCCCTAATCCAATCTATGTCATAAAGTGAGAAATACATGCAATTGGCTTGAACAAAAATGTCCCTATAAAAGCATCCCATGTCAACAAGGTCTTGCTTTCCTTAATCTTGCCCCACTAGGTGACCTTCCTTCTAACTTTCTTGGGATATGTCTATGAATAATCTGGGATTTCGCATAACTCCTAATAGGAATCACCCCAGAGTTATGTGTGCCCGATCATTCAAATTTTGTTCCTAAGGAGGAAGGACACCTTTTTTTCTTCCAAAACCCACATAGGAGAGCATTTCCTTATGACTAGAATGCGTTATAGGAAGATTCCATTTCAAGACCTCAAACAAGTTCTACAATTTATCTTGTGGCATTCCTAAGTGTTCTCCACTATTTCCTAAATGATGAGGGGATGCAGTGGATGCAATAGGACTGAATAGACTAAGCTTGATGGGATATATATATATATATATATACGCGAGGTACATGATCCGTTAGATATTCCCGGAGGTTCTATATCAAGGGGGTGGTTTCACTGCGCATTACTAGTGACTACACATGAGGTTAGACAATTAGCCACAGAGGTAAATGGAACCATGCTGTGATTGTGTGCATAAGTGTTATGTGGGGGTTATATTAATCGATCTCAGAATGTCATAAGGTGTATGGACCTCCCCGAGGGTGCTAGCACAGTTATGAACATCCTCGCCTTATGACAATATCTGATACATTATTGTACATAAAGTGGCCATCATTTGATCCTAGAGTACTTAATATGGCATGCACTGACCTTCTCAGGGGTGCGGGCATGACAGGGAATACCCTCGCCAAATGATTTCACTTCGATCACGATGCATGATGTGGTTAGCGCATATAATTACTAACATGGGTTAGCCAAACACATCATTAAGGCTCTATACTGTAACGTACTAAAAAATGGGTTCTGATGTTTTTTTATTTTTTTGAAACAGAAATGAGGTAAAACCTATATGGGAAGCCCGGTTCAATTTCTTGTTTTTTTGAAATGAACCGGGCACTTATGAGACTTTGGAATCCTTTTTTTGGAGCATGAAATACTTGCTTTTCACTTTCAGAATTGATTCTGAGCAAAAGGCGCTGAAACATATGTAGCACTTAAGTTATGAAGTGTAAATGGGGAAATTACCCTCAAAACATAACAAAAGGTATGTTTCAAGGGTATTGTAAATCCTAACCCCACTTTGCACTTGGAGAACATCTAGAGAAGAGAAGAGGAGAGAAGCAGAGCTGAAACGAAGAGCAGAGTTTTCACCATCTTCGATCTGCCATCCGTCCGCGAGGTGGGATGCGTTCGCTCTCTCTCTCTCTCTCTCTCTCTCTCTCTCCCCACTGATTTTTCTTATTTTGCAAGTTTTCTGTTGTTCCAGCGAGTTCGAGCCTTCAAGTTTTCTGATTTTGCTTATTTTGCTTATTTTGTAGGTTCTCTCTCTCTCTTTCTCTTTCTCTTTCTCATTCTCATTCTCTTTCTCTTTCTCTCACTCTCGTTCCCTTTCTTTATTGATCTCTTCTCCCTCTGCCCCCCTGAATTTGTTCTTGTTCTATGGTTTAGCAGGTCGAGGGTTTTGGACTCCTCTGTGCACGAAGACGCACAAGATCTGCGAGGTTTCTTTTATCACTTCAGTAGGGTTTAAACTTTGCTCAGAGGTATGCCCCCTTCCCTTCTCTAATCTCAGTTCATCCTTTTCTTGTGAGGCTCAGAGTTATTAGGCTGTTGCCGAATCTAAAGGCTGGTTTGGTGTGTTTAATCATCTCAAGATTTACTGGTTTATTTTTATTCTGTTTCGTCTTATACAATACATATGTATAAAATCCATGACAAGAATATCCATGACAAGAATATCTTCTTTCCACTTAGTTAATCTATGACAAGAATATCTTCTTTCCACTTAGTTAATCTATTAGAGTGAGCCAGCATTTTTCTTACTAGAAATTCAGTCCCTCCTCACTCTTCTTATTATTGTCCTATAAACTTTGCAACTCTTTTTTGTATCATCTGCTCCTGTTGGGTAGGAAGGGTTTCTATTTATGGTGTCTCCCCCATTCTAGGACTTAATTGTGATGCTTGAAGTAGACATAGCAAGATAGTTCACTGATGTTGTATGCAAAAGTTTATATGCATATGTTCTTGAAGTTATTATGACTTTTTTTACCATTTCCCTTTTCAAGCCCATCAACTTATTGGTCCCTACCTTCTCCATGTTGCAAGTGGTATTGTAATGCTGCTGTTGACATTTCCTTCGGGCTACCAACATAACCTTCTATATATCCAGATTTATTATTTTGTCATTTGTCATCTTGTTTGTAAGTTTTATCATATTCCCAATTCATCCAGTGATTTTGGATTTTCAAATATGGAATAGATTTTGGAGTATGAAACTTCTATAGCTCAACTATTTATGTTCCGAATGACTTGGCTTGGTTGCACAAGATTTTCTTTATGATAATAAAATCCCCCACCTGGGGGTTGAGGGTTTGGTTGTCAACAAAATGTTGGGATCTTTTCTATTCTCTTCTACATTTTGTCACTTGTGGTGCAGCATGACAACTCGTATATTCACAGAGTGAAAATTGTTTGGTGATCAAGACCTTTGCAATCATTATCTGTTGCACCATCTGTTAAATTTTTTGCTCATTGTTTCTTTTCCCATATGAGAATTGACTCTCCCAATTGGTTTCCTTTTTTATATATAAGAATGACACCCCCTTGGTGGGTGGGGAATTTGTTTGCTCTCATGGCAAGTTTTGACTTCCTATTTATTTGCTCCCTTGTAGTTTTTACTGCTCAAGCTCTCTCTGTATGATTTCTTCACTTCTATGTGATTTTCAGGAAAAAAGGATATAAACTAATAAGCCATTGTGTGTATGTGTGTGTGTGTGTTTGTTTTGTTTTTTTAAGGGCAGATTGTTGATTATAAGAGGGCTTACTGTAGTAGGTATTTGCATGACATCTTGAAAAAAATATCATAATTATTATTGAAATTAAGGATGTTCATCTGCATGTTGGATTGTCAAACATCTCATATTGACATGTGCCTCCATATATTTTGGTTCCGTTTCTTTTGAACTCCATTGGATGTGCTTTGGAATTTGGGTTTTCTTTTTGTAGTAAGAGTAGCTGTGATTGGTGATCTGGTTTGGATGGTGGTCATTGTTAGATTAATGGTGTCCATTATTTGAAGATAGTTGATAGGTCTTGAGAATGTCTCAGATTGCAATCTTAAATAGTTAAAATTAAAGAGATGAAGAAGGGGTTTGAATTCACCTAGCCAATCAAAGCTAACTCTTTAAATCCATTGATGTTCAGATTTTTATCAATTATAGCGAGTACATATGTATTCTAGTAAAGATGCAATAAATTTTTGTAATACCTAATGGCCATTTGTTGGATACTTATGGTGGTCTACAAGATATATTGTTAGTTACACATAATAGCCATTTGTTGCTACTATATATGCCTAAAAATTTCATGTTCCTGCTAGTTTTCTTGTGAATGCCACTGGTTCATTTTAGTACAGCCTAATATGTATTCAAAACCTCATTTGAAGGCCTTTGAAAGCCCTGTGTGAGTAAGGTCATAGGGGTTTCATAGATTAAGGGTTAGGGTGCCTTGGTGAAAATCAGTGTTTTCAATTTGGATTTTAAATTCATGTTCTTTTTTTTTTTGGTAAAATAGTGAGAAAATGTCAACTTCAAAACAAGCAGTTAATGAGACTGCAAAATGGAGCCAAGCAAATGTAGACACCCTTATTGTTCTGATGGTAGAGGAAGTTAAGAAAGGAAATAGGACTACTTCGACTTTTAATAAAGCTGGTTGGAACAACATTGCCAATAACTTCAAAGAAAAAACTGGGGTCAACTATGCCATTGTACAGTTGAAGAACAAAGTGAACAAACTGAGGCAGGATTATAGTCAGTTTAAGAAGCTATTGGAGACAACTGGTTTTGGTTGGGATACTGCTTCAAGAACTTGTACTGTTGATGATGAATCCATCTGGGAATCGCATATTAAGGTATGCTCAATTTGTATTTAATTTGAGTATTTTGAAATGCCAGGATATATCAATTCAAGTATTTGATTATGAGTATTTTTTATTATTAGGATAACCCTACTTGGGCACGATTTAAGAAGCACGGACTACCACAATGGCCAGAACTATGTATGGTATTTGGTGATACATATGCAGATGGCAAAGGAAGTGGGACTCAAACAACCGTGTTGGAAACTATGGGGGCCGATGATTCTAGGAATATGATTGAGTCTTGTGATGAGTCAAGTTCCGCTGATGAAGTTACTCCATTAGGTGACACTCAAACTGAAGCAGTGGAAAATAGGCCAGCTACTAAGCATAGGCATGATAGGACTCCAAATGCGAAAAGGAGGAGGAGCAATTCTAATGATTGGTCAATGGCATGCAAGGCAATTCAAGATATGAGTAAATCAAGGGTAGAACGAGATGCAAGCATGTCCATTGCTTTAACCCAAAATGCGGAACAGATGTACGGGATTACTAGGGCCATGGAGGTGCTTGAGTCAGGATATGAGTTAGATGAAGCACTATACGAGAAAGCACTTTGGAAGTTAATGGTTGACCCGTAATGGAGAGAAGCATTAATTTCCTGCCCTCCTCATCGGAAGTCAATACTCCTTACCCTTCAGTAGTTTACTTCTTGAAAAGTTCTTTTAATTAGATAGATTGATAACTCTACTTGGATTGTGCCTTGACACTACTCTTAACTTTGATGGTTTGCTATGTTTTCCTTCACTTTTTAAGATGTTATGGATGACTGTGTCTTGACTTTTTTTTTATAACTATAGTATTTGATGCCCTGAATATTTGTTCAATGTACCTTGACACTACTTTTAACTTTGATGGTTTGCTATGTTTTCCTTTATTTTTTTAAGATGTCTTGGATGATTGTGTCTTGACTTATTTTTCTAACTGTAGTATTTGATGTCTTGGATATTTGTTCAAAATTATGGTTTGATGTGTTTGCATATTTCTAATTTTATATTATAGGAATGGATCAAAGAATGATCGCATCTAGGGAACACATTGAACAAATGGAAAGGGATGACACTGATGCAGAAATCATGATGTGTATGATGTTGTTGATGAAAGCACGTGATTCATTATACACTAGAGAGCCCATACGAGATAGTAAATTGATAGGACCAGAGCGAGTGAGTGAGGTTCTAAATGGACATGTAGACAAATGCTATGAACAGTATAAAACGGAATGCCATGTCTTCCTCAACCTTGAAGCATTAATGTGACAACGTGGTTGGTTGGAAGATAGTCGATATTTAAGAGTGGATGAGTAGTTGGCAATGTTTATATCTATCGTTGGTCACAATGATAGGTATAGAGACATAGTAGAACACTTTCAACGTTCTCTTAACACTATAGGTGAACACTTTAAGAAAGTGTTACGTGCTTTCATACTACAGGAACAAGAGAATATCAAACCTCCAAACTTCAGTCGTTGCCCTAAACAGATTCTTGAAAAACCAAAGTTCTATCCTTTCTTCAGGTATGTTACTTATAATTAAAACAATGATTATGTTGTTTTGTGGTTATACGTGGTTTGATTTGATGAATATCCATGTATTGGTACTAGGACTGCATTGGCGCGATTGATGGCACTCATGTTAATACTTCTGTACCTCTAACCAAACAATTACTGTACAGAGGAAGGAAAGGAGATACGACCTGGAATGTTATGTGTGCATGTGACCTTGACATGAAATTCACTTTTGTGTACTCTGGTTGGGAGGGTTCTGCAAATAATTGTCGAGTATTCAATGAGGCATTGAATAACCCTAAATTTGAATTTCCTCATCCTCCACCTGGTACATTCTAAATCTTAACCTCACCAGTTGATTATGCTCTATTTTACATATTGTGTTGATTCATTACTTTTCACTTTACGTGCTAGGTAAATATTCTGTGGTTGATTCTGGTTATCCATCTACTACTGGGTTCTTGATGCCATTCAAAGGACAAAGATACTATCTAAATGATTATAGGAATAGACGTCCAAGGACAACAGTAGAGCTATTTAATAATAGACACTCTTCTGTTAGGAATGTCATAGAGCGCAGTTTTGGTTCTTTGAAGAAGCACTTCCCAATTCTCAGCAAAATGGCATGTTTTCCACTGAACACCCAAACATGCATCGTCATTGTTTGTTGTGCACTTCACAACTTCATTCGGGAGGAAGAAATTGTAGACAAGAATTTTGAGGAGTTTGGTGAAACTTGGTGGAATTAGGAGCCTGAAGAAATTCAAGATTATGTACCACTGGCTCACATTAGTATAAGCTTAGCAGAAAGAAGAAGATAGATGCATGATCTTAGGAAAAAGATTGCAAATGAGTTAGCTGTTAAAGCCGGAATGGCTCAAATTACATGATTACATTTTGATGATTGGATTTAAACTTTGAAGTAGTTGGACATGTTTTGCAGTTAAAAATTAAGTTGGAAGACCTAATTTATGCCCTTAAGTTCATAATTAGATACTTTAAGAAATATAATTATGTCAATACTTGAATTTATTCTTGTTCAAACTTTTATGTTATTATGATAGATCATATTTTTGTTGAAACATTTCATATTTCATATGGCAAGGAAACATGGCCAAATATTTCATATTTTAAGTGAACACCATATTGTTGATATGGAGATATTCTTATTTGTCTCATTCGACTTAAGCTATTTGGGCAATAATGGTTTTCATAACTTAGAATTTATTAAAAAACCATTGACTATCCTTAGATTTTATTTAAAAATCACAACTTTGACACCCATGGTGAAGATGGCACTTTATGTAAATATTGGTTTCTAACAGAAACGATTCTGTTAAGTACGAACTATACATGTTTCTGTTTCTTTTAGGTTATAAAATCAATTTTTTTTTGCCATTACCATACAACATTTAAGATGTAGAATCACTCTAAAAAAATAGAAATGCAAAAAAGTGTGCTAGACCCAAAATCATGTTAAAAAAATAAAATCGTTACAGTACAGAGCCTAAACAACTATGATGGAAAATTTTCTTGCATTTAAAGGTAGCATCTAGTTTTGGAAGTTGACAAAATCCCAAGTGGAGTCGCCACTATGAGGGTAACGACCGGGGTCGGCCCTCTTTCCCCCTCTCTTTTCCTAACGCTTCTGGGCCCATGTCTTCGCATCCCGCTCAGGGACACGTAGGGGGCCTATTTCGCAGGTGTCGACACGGAGGGGTTTTAGGGTTCAAGGTTCTTCACAAGAGGTGTGCCCTCTAAAATGGTTACTGATGATGGTCTAGGATTGGGGGATTGGGAATCACGTAAAAATAAGAGGTTGGAGTCACCACCAAGGGTTAAAGGCCTACGACCTGGGGGTGGGCTCGATCCCTAGGGAAAGGGCCCAAAAGTTGGTCTGGTCCAAAGAATAGGGTAAGTGTTAGATTGTGGAATTGGGAAGGGGTTAGGCACCCAATCCACTTGGTTGAACCGGTCTTCCTACTGGATGCTTAAGAACGAACATTTTCCACTATTCATTCCTACATCACATGCATGACTAAATTATTCGGTATATACACTACCACAGGATGAATAAAGGTCTACATTTTGCTGGTTGAGTAAGATAATTATACCTGAGCTTGACCCTGTTTCAGGTCAAACGGGGTGGGCCCCTACTGAAGTGAACGTGGATGGTCTCTTGGATTCTCCCAACTCAGAGGAAAGCAGTATTGGCCTTTACCTTCCTTTCTTCAGGGATTTTGACTTTTGATGGTCCTTTGGATGCTTAAGGTTTAGTTTGTGAAGGCTCGCTGGTCGATTAGGACTTTGGTAGAGCTTTGGCTTGTGTGAGCTAGTTTCTAGACTAAGACTTTGGCAGAGCTTCGGCTAAGGAGGTGTGATTCTTAGACTAAGACTTCAGCAAAGCTTCATTTAGGGAAGGCTAGCTCTTGGGCTAAAACTTTGACAGAGCTTCGGCTAGGGAAGTGTGATTCTTGGACTAAGATTTTAGTAGAGTTTTGACTAGGGAAGGCTAGTTCTTGGACTAAGACTTCGGCAGAGCTTCAGCTAGGGAAGGCTAGTTCTCGGGCTAAGACTTCAGCAGAGCTTCAGCTATGGAAGGCTAATAAGGGACTAGGCTTGCAAGGGCTAACTAGGGAATAGCTAGAGGGGACCATCTAGGGAATAGGCTAGGAGGGATTAACTCACCCAAGGGAGGGGGTAGGTATACCAACCAAATGTTTCTTGGAATGGGTGAATAGTGCCCTATGTATAGATTTTCGAATCCCAAGGGTAGGAATCTATAACCTACCAAATCTGGACACCCATTGGCTGAAGGATGTTTATGGGGCTCCCGGGTCTTATGAAGTTTTGATGTGGGCCCGCTATTGCTTCATAGGGTCACAAGGGAATATTTTGGGAATATTCTAGATTCTAATCTGGTGGCCTACAGGAGTTGAATCTTCTAGAGGGGATAACAGGAGATCCGGTGGTCTGATTCTGACATACCATATATTGTCAAAATCATGGTTCTGAGCACTATCCATTTGTACAGTCATTTAGACTCGATTCCTTTATATATGTTATGCCATTATCGGACCCCTTTCTCTAGGTTCTAGGGTTTCTAGGTTTGGGTCTGAGGGGTTGTTCTGAACTCGGAGCACCTTAGAAAGTCGTCATCTCCATTGTTCGAAAGCAAAGGGCCGCATCTACAATCTGTGAGTCATCATAGTTGGGGAAGGGTGACAAAATTGGGCGTCTACATAAAGGAATGTCAGTCCTGGTTGAGTTCATCAAATAAGAAACTAAACTGATAATTTGGGATATCTTTTTTGAAAAAAAAGGTTCTCCCAAATGTTTCTTTAAATGACAACTAATATCTAAAGGTGTTTTAAGGCTTTGATAATCAATGTGTCCATATTTTTAAAGTACAACTTCAACATAGTGAGCTTGAGATAAGATGAACTTATTCTCTTTCTTGATTGTCTTGATTTCAAGAATCACATCAGCTTCTCTCATATATCAAAGTTAGACATTAGGAGAGTTTTGGGTTATTCCATTATGTCTAAACTAGTTCCCATTATGAGTATATCATCTACATATAAAGTAATAAATACACATTTACCATAGTTGAATTAACTATACATGTAATGCCCCAGCCCCATTAACCTTGCACAATATTGTCCTCTTTGGCCCATGGGCCTTAAGGCTTTAAAACGCGTTGTGCCATATTAAGGAGGCTAGAGCTTATTAACTAGCACAGTGTTCCCTCCCTAGGCGATGTGGGACTAAAATTTGCACACCCTCATCGATCTCTTAAACCCCCTGGTACTTGTCGTATTCTTAGTGGGGACACCTCACCGATTTCCAAGGCGGGTCTAGTACTTGTCGTATTCTTAGGTGTCACAACTTATCCCCTTTCGACACAACATTCTTGCTATAACTCCACACACTGTTAGGGTCTGCTCTGATACCATTTGTAAATGCCTCAGCCCCATTAACCTTACATAATACTATCCTCTTTGGCCCGTGTACCTCAAAGCTTTAAAAAGCATTGTGCAATGTTAAGGAGGCTAGAGGTTATTAACTAACCCAGTAATCTCTCCCTAGGCGATGTGGAACTAAAGTTTACACACCGATCTCCCAAACCCCCTAGTACTTGCCGTATTCTTGGTGGAGACACCTCACTGATCTCCCAGTCGGGTCTGATATTTGTCGTATTCTTGGGTGTCACAATATAAACATCTTTATGTATCATTCACGAGAAATCCATTTGATAACAAAACTGTATTAAGTTTTGTATGCCACTGGTTAGGTGTTGGTTCAACCCATACAAAGATTTCACAACTTTGCATACAGTGTGTTCTAGTCCCTGTACATACAACTTCTGTTTGTTTTATATATATCTCCTCAACTAGGCCCCTTTAAAAATGCTACTTTAAAATCCATTTGATGTATCACTAATTTATATATTGATGCTATAACCATCATAAGTTGTATAGTAATAATTCTTGCTACTGGAGCAAAGGTGTCAAAGTTGTATACTAAAAGGAAAAATTGAACCTTACATGAAATGATGAATTCTATACTAATAAATTTGGATTACCACTTGATTTGTGGGGGGGGGGGAGAATCTATTTATCTGCTTGTTATATCTTACAAAAGATACTCCACAAGAAGTTCGGATTGTTGCCTTATGAACTTTGGTTTAAAAGAAAATCAAATTTAAATTATTTAAGGGTATGGGGTTGTCTAGATAAGGTAGCAATACTTGAACCTAAGGAAAGGAAATTAGGTCATAAAACCTATGATTGTATATTTATTGTTTATACAGTACATAGTTCAACATAT
The DNA here is from genome assembly GCF_013358625.1 of Macadamia integrifolia. Classification (NCBI taxonomy): domain Eukaryota; kingdom Viridiplantae; phylum Streptophyta; class Magnoliopsida; order Proteales; family Proteaceae; genus Macadamia; species Macadamia integrifolia. The sequence continues at coordinate 18,563,143 of NC_056563.1, read as the reverse complement.
AGGTTTTTTGTCATTAAAACTGTGGATAATCCCAAGATGCTGAATTTTTTAAAAAAATATATTCTTACAAATTGAACATAACCATTAATAAGGATAATAGTAGTAACTCTGGCCTAGAAGAAGAATTATCAATAAATAGTGACTCACATTCAATTGATGAAGGTCAACTTAGAAGAGGTAAGAGACAAAGAAATTCAACCTATACAGATGATGAATGACTTACCTACTTAATAGGTAAGGATCCTTTACTCTAGAATAATCATCAACAATAATAATCACATATCTTTTTTCACCTCTAGATTCATATGTTTTAAAAACACATAAGTCAATGTGAATCAATCAAGTAAATCATTTTATAAACTTAACTTCTACACATATAAGACACTTATCAATTTTTTTTATTTAAAATTAATATCAACAAGTTCCATATTACCAATTTTTCGGATATAGGATGAATTAAATGTCCTGATCTAGCATGCCACATATCATATAAATCAACAAAATAAATAAAATAAGCACTAGACTTGGTCTTACATTATTTAAGAAATACTTAGTACAAAAAGGCACTCATTAAGGTAACATTTGTAAACAAATACATCACTTTTAGTAATAATACACTAGTCACACTCAAAACATAACTCCATTCCACCCTTACTTAAAAAAGAAGTCCTGAAGTTAGATTTCAATGAATGCTAGGAAAATGTAATAAATTCTTCAAAATAAGAGTTTTTTCCGAAGTAAGTTTCAGCACCACTTGTCCTTTGCCAGTCACATCTGCACTGTGTGAATTATCCATAACAACCTCCTCTTCAAAGACATTGATGGAGTAATTCTTAAATGTATTTATGTCTCTAACTATGTGCCTTGTCGATCCAGTGTCTACCACCTAATCATCAGGCTTCTCAACTGTATTGACTTTAATGATAATAGAAAAAAAAAAAAATCTTTTGTGAGATGAACCTTTGCCTTGTCAGAATTCTTCTTCTTTCGTTTCATGCAATCTTTTTTAATGGTCCAATTTTTCACTCGAAAACAATTGCCCTTCTTTTTCTTTGGTTTCTCCAACTTTTGTTTCTTGGATGACTGTCATTTTTTTAGTCTCTACCACATTGGCCTTGAGTTTTGATTACTCTTTGTCATCTTTGTTCGGTTTCTCTCTTCAATTTTGATACGAATAACAACTTAATCAAAATATCAATCCTTATGCTTATGTTTTATGGTAAGCTTGAATACATCCCAAGAACTTGGTAACTTTTCAATCAATGAATCGGTCACAAATTCATCGGGCATAATTAATCTCCTTAGACAAGCTACCAACTAAGAAGTGATATTTGTCAATTTGGGAGGATATACTCTAATCGTCCTTCATTTATAAACTCAAGAAAGTGTCAATAACATATTTCCTACTCCCCCAGCATCATCAAGAGTATATTTTTTTTTCAGAGCATTCCAGATTATATATGCATATTTGTATGCATTATACACATTGTACAAGTCAATACATAGTACATTGAGTATACGATTCTTGCACTAGAACTTGGCTTAAGACCAAGCCAACTGTTTGGCTTCTTGAATCGAGTCTTCAAATTTAGGGGTTTTGGTATATGTTAGAGAAAAAGCCACTCTCAATTGAGTGAGCAAAAAAGACCATTTGCTTTCACCGTTTGAAGTTGGTGCCATCAAATGGTCCAATCTTCTCAAACTTAGAGGATTTACTCAAGTTTCCCATTGGTGGTACAATGGATTTAATAATGAAAGACCCACCATCCATAGGTGTACTTGGTGGTAGAGGAGGAGTCCTGTTCTCAGGCATAACAGGGAGTCGGATGAGGTTGTGCCTTGAGTACTTTGTTGGCAATATCCTTATCAGCCATATGTTATATAAAAAATCAAAAAGATTTTAGACCTTAAGATTTTTAGAAAAGAGTACCTAATGTTGATGTATAGCACCACTGTCGGTGAGATGGCTTATCTTCTTTGCTTCATGTATTAGAGAGGACCTGCATAGTTATGAAACAAACGAATGGAGTTGGTTGAATCGTATCAAAAATAGACATTCTCCTTAAGGTCTGAAATGCTCCCTACAATAGTACAATTGGGGATTTCTGTATTTTACCTACAAGATAAAATAACCACTAATATTTGTTTGATTGTATACAAATTATGATCCTTTGGGAGAGAAAGGTTAGGCTCACTAAGTATGATTTTTTAACATTGTTTGTATGCAAATTGTCAAAAGAGAGAGAGAGAGAGAGAGAGAGAGAGGTTTAGCCAAACGTATTCTATCGTTGACAAAATATTATATTTAGGGGTGTCAATGGGCCGGGTTGGGCTAGGTTTTAAGAAGCCCAGTCTAAGCCTAAGGTCTATTAACTCAGCCTCGGCCCAGCCTAGCCTAACCCTAAGTCAGAGGATAGCTCAGCCTAGGCCCAACCCTGTCGGTTTAGCCCAACCCAACCCAACCCAGCCCTGATGGACCCTGATTGGGCCAAGATGGACTAGGCCCAACCCAACCCAACCCAGCCCTAATGGACCCTGATTGGGCCGAGATGGATTGGGTTGGCCCAAATTGGACCTACCAGGGCCGGGCTGCCCTAATTAACCTTGCATTTCATTTGTCTCTATATGCACTACGAAAAATTGAAATATCATCAACACCAATCATTTTAAAATAAAATCTGATATAAATTTAGAAAACATACACATAATATATCAATAACATGTAAATACTAATATCAAAGTTCATGAATAAAGTTTAAAGTTCAAACTCCCACCCCCACCCTACCCCAACCCCCTCCCCCACAAACAAAAAAACTTGATGAATAATCTTCAATAATCCATGAAATAAACTTTTATGATGCTTGAATCTTGAAATCCTGGAAAATAAAAACCAAAAAGAGAATAAAGGTTAATAATAAGCAGATGTTAAGAATACAAAAAATCTATTAATAATTATTGGGGATTACACGGCCTTACTTGAAAATGCCAAATAGGGTGGCAAACGTTATCATGCTTTAAACAAATTAATAGCATCACCATCATCAAGATGAGCTGAAATATAATTGATGCAATCAATAAATTAGGAAAGATCTCATTCATAGTGTTAGCATTACAAATGTTATTAAATGACATAAGGTAGCTTGAAAACTTGTTACCTGATTCAATCTTCTCAGGTTCCTCTAATCTCTCTTCAATATTAATAGGGGTTGGATTCTGTCGTATCCAATCTTGTGAACACACCAAGGACTCTACAATCTTTGATGTTAATAAACTATGGAACTAGTCTAGGATCCTACCACTAGTGCTAAAAGTTGACTCTGAAGCAAATATTTGAGACTGGAATTGCTAAAACATCTCGAGCCATTTTACTTAGAAGGAGAAATCTTGAAGACCTTCTACTAGTTTAAGATATCAAAATCATCTGTGTCACCCTAATCCTTCTCAACACTCTCATCCTTCACAATACCCTCCAACAAATAATGATCCAACTCTAATCCAACTTGGACACGTTCATCTTCTTCCAATGAATCAAAAAATTCCCTTTTCAAACTTTTATGAGGATTCTTTGTTGAAGCATTAAAAAAAATAGGAGCTGAATCACCTTTTATTGCATTAGGAGTTAACTCATGCATATGGTAATACTTTAAAAATGCGATCCATGCCATCCTAATCCTTTTAATCTTCACATCAACCTTAGATTCAAAATATAGTTTTGAATAACAAAATTTCATATACTTCATCTTATAATGTGGATCAAGAATAGAAGCAATAACCAATATGATATTTACTTTGTCTGTGCTATCCCAATATTTCTTAAATTTTTCTTTCATTGCCAATGACATTTCATGAAGCATAGCATCTCCACTTCTTAACCAATTGCCTGAGTGATTCAATCATATAAACCTCTTGAAAATAAAGATTTGCAGTAGTATAAAGAGACCTAGACAACCTTATTGTGGCAGTGTAAAACTCTAAGAATTTGTATAAAACTTTAGCTTTCTCCCAATCTTAATCAGTCGGGATCCCATCTTTGCAATCCATTCTAAAGTTTAAGTCTCTATCTTCTAGGCATTCAAAAGCCTTTTGAAACTCTCAAAAGCTGTTTGTAACATAAGGTATATAGTGTTCCAATGAGTAGAAATATCTAGACATAGAGTTTTCTTACACTCAATTTTTTCTTGCTCACAACACAACTTAAATTGTTGTGATCTTGCTGGTGAACTCCTTACATACCTCACTGTAGCATGAACTTTAAATATGGAATCCTCAAAACATTTAAGACCTTCCTTCACAATTAAATTCAAAATATGTGCACAACACCTTATATGAAAAAACTCACCATCTAGCATTAAACCATTTCTTTAAATTCTGAATTGCAGTATTATTGTTACATGCATTATCCACAGTAATAGTGCATAACTTCTCCAAATCTCAATCAACCAAACACAACTCAAGAGCATTACCAATAACTTCACCAGTGTGTGGTGAGGGACTACATAAAAATTAATGATCCTCTTTTGCAACTTCCAATCTTGATCAATGTAATGTGCCATGAGGCACAAATAACCGAGTTTTTGGATGGAAGTCCACATATTGGTAGTAAGACATACCCTTTGATTTGTTTTCTTAAAGATATCTTTGATTTTCTTTTTCTCATCTAGATGCAATGCAAAATAGTCATTTGCCACAATGTTACATGACAAAGGGTTGAATTTAGGTTGTAAAGCCTTGCAAAACATTCTAAACCTACTCGCTCTACAAATAGGAATGGTAACTCATCCATGATAATCATACAAGCAACACTCTTTTTACAAAATTTTGGGTCATATTTTCAGGATGAGATAGTGGTAATGGTCCTACCATCATTCTCCTGAACTCCAAAAGTCAAGAGATTTGGTTTCTTATTTTTACCATTATTAGGATATTGCCAACATTTGTCCAAATAACTTTTCAATGTGCTACTACCATTTTGACTAGCACATCCAAATTCTCTCCGGAAATATTTACATTTACATTTAATAGCTCTTGAACCATCGGGAGGTTTATTCTTAATAAAATGGTTCCAAAAACTAGATGGCCCAGTTGTTAGAAGATAAGATAATACCTCACAGACATTAGTAGAGCTTGGCTAATTTGGATGTGAATTTGAGCTTGACTGATTTGGAATTTGAGCTAGGTTGATTTGGATTTGAGCTTGACTAAGTTGTATTTGAGCTTAGATAATTTGGAATTGAGCCAGGCTCATTTGGATTTGTGATTGATTGAGTTGGATTTGAGCTAGGCTCATTTGGATTTGAGCTTGACTGAGTTGGATTTGAGCTAGGATTAACTTTCTCCGTTATTGACATCTATACAAATAAACAAACATACATCATACATGTGTAACCTTTGGGTCAAATACAAGTAGCAAGTGGCAACTTTCAGAAAGAGAAATAATTAACACAATAATCACCTTGATGGTTTCAATGAGAGGGTCTACTCCACTATCACTAGGAAAGAAAGGCTGATGGTGTAATGCCCTGACACCATTATCTTTGCACAATATTGTCCTCTTTGGCCTGTGCGCCTTAAGGCTTTAAAACGCATTGTGCCATGTTAAGGAGACTAGAGATTATTAACTAGTCCAGGAGTCTCTCCCTAGGTGATGTGGGACTAAAGTTTATACACCCTGACTGATCTCCTAAACCCACTGGTACTTGTTGATTCTTGGTGGGGACACCTCACCGATCTCTCAGGTGGGTGTAGTACTTATCGTATTCTTGGGTCATCACACTTCCCCCCTTTCGACACAACATTTCCACTGTGGCCCCACACACTATCAGGGTCTGCTCTGATATCATTTGTAATGCCCCGACCCCCATTAAGCTTGCATAATATTATCCTTTTTGGCCCATGGGCCTCAAGGCTTTAAAATACGTTATGCCATGTTAAGGAGGCTAAAGGTTATTAACTAGTCTAGGAATCTCTCCCTAGGCGATATGAGACTAAAGTTTGACCACCTTCACCGATATTTCAAACCCTCTGGTATTTGCCATATTCTTGGTGGGGACACGTCACCGATCTCCTAGGCAGGTCTGGTACTTGCCGTATTCTTGGGTCGTCACAGATGGCCTAATGGGCAAAAAAAAAATTGAAAAACATATCATTGAGTATATTAAGAAGGTGTAAGAGCACAAACAAAGGAATTGAATGGATTCTGTACAAATATTACATGGATATCAACCTGTCCAATAAGTACATAATTCGTCAAAACATAGCCTGCAGACCAAATATCATTAGTTATAACATAGTTGTTCCAAATATAAGTACAGTGCCTAGAGCAAAAAATACAAATTATTGGGCTCCCCTTTCACCTGTAAAAGGCTAAATGAGCACACATTGGCATGTAAGAAGAACCAATATGGTACTAATTCCATGGTGCAAAAACAAGAAAGGAAGGAAATGCAATTAAAAATATAAAATAAAATGTAGGAAACAACCAAGATGGTATAGTTATAGAGATTTTAATAGTGAAGTTTTCCTTATTATATATCACGCAACTAGTAAGTTGACCGCACAAACAAAGTTAAAAAAAAAAATCCTCTATCCTTCTGTAATCCATAGTTGAAGTCTTTGTCCAAAGAGAGAGAACTTCTATAGGAAAAGGGGAGTGTTTATTGATGAAAGCCTGGCCTGTCAGTTGTAACCATACCTGGAACATAAAGGTATTGCTCCAAAGTGTTCAAAGGTGGTGGTTATAAGTGGTAACTACTTATGTTTACCCCATTTTTACGTTGCACACTAAGTTACTAACTATCAGCTGAAGGCTGAAATATTTTCAATTATTGATTTCAAGAGAGTAATTCTCTAGCCCAAAGGTAATGGAAAAGAGGAACCAAAGTTCAGGTCGGGAGCCATAGCTAATGGTTAAAATGTTCAGATCCCTTCAAAGCGAGAAAGACCCATGGCTAGCTAATGGTTAAAATGTTGAACAATATAAAGCAGTGGAAGGAGGGAGAGAGAGAGAGCGAGAGAGCATACATATGTTGAAGTTGGTTGTTTGAAGCATTCCACAGGCTGAACCCAAAGAATTACAAGGATCTTAATGCAAAGGCCAAAGAAAAAGGGGTTGGGCGGGATTCACTTGATCATAATGAAGGTCCTTATGGAGAAGAATACTTTTACAGTTCTTTTACTATAATCCAATCAGTCACTTCGAGTATTTAAAAAAAAGTAATCACTTTTAATACTCATTTATTATTATTATTATTATTATAATTAAATACTCATAAGGACTATTAGGGATTTGCCCCTTTTCAGAAGAATCATTTTGGATTTCCTCAATCAAATCATCTTTATTTTCATAAGAATCTTTAGGTTCATCAGACGAACCTGGAACAAGAGGCACACTTGTGTCCTCAACTGAAGGAGAGTTAACAGGAGTAATGGATGAGGAAGATTTAGGAATACTCTGTTGGTACTCTCTACCACTCCTAAGGGCATAAACAACATTACATTAGTTGGAGGGCCCCTGTACTATATTTAGTGGTACATTAGTTGGTGCTTGTGAACTAATAGGCGGATGATGCCTAAGATTAGGCTCTGGTTGACTGGGTAAAGTTTCTTTCTCCCTCTCACACATAATTGAGACAACTTGAGTGAGTTCTCTCGTAAGATTTTGATGGCTTGCCATGAGAAGAGCCATATTTTTTTTCAAGTCGTTTATTCTACTTCCCTCTCCAGTGCTGGTAAACCCAGGGGGTTGCTGATAAGATGATAGGAGAGGGGTCCTAGAAAAACTAGCCTGAGGTCCTACATTTGGCCTAGGAAAAGTATTTTGGGAAAAATATTGTTGTGCAAAGGGAGGCCTTTGGGGTCCAGGTTGACCTTGATTATGGAAATTAGAAAGCCCTGCTTGGTTGCTTTAGTTCCAGGAGAAATTTGGGTGATTTCTCTATCCTGGATTATAAGTGTTACTATATGGATTATTCTGATATAAGACATTCATACTTTCATTGGAAGTGCCCGTAGAAGTGTTGGGACATTCTTCTATGACATATCTAGGGGATTGACACCAAGCAAAAATCTAACCAAATTGACTGATGATGGCTCTCTAAGAACAATAGCCTCAATCCTCTTAATTAGGCGATCCAAATGGGCTTCTTTGGCTACTATCCCATCCACAAGATATTCTTTCCCTCATATGGTTCTTTCTTTCTCTTGGGATGATTCCCACTCACAGGTTTTTCAGCTAAGGCAAGTAAGAATTCTCATGCCTTTCCTTCATCTGTAAAGGATGTGAATCTCTCAGGGCACATAGACTCTATCATTTGTTTAGTTGAGTAATCAATACCCTCATAAATTATTTGACATAAATGTCGTAAGTCTAGGCCATGGTGAGGGCATTTTTGGGGTAGATCATTAAATCTCTCCATAAGTTTGGAAAATGACTCACTAGGCTTTTGCCTAAACTAAAGGATATCACTTCTAAGCTTATTGGTCTTGTGAGTTGGGAAAAACTTCTTGAGGAAGGCAATTGTGAATTTCTCCTATGTGGTTATGGAATTTGTTTGTAACCCATACAACCACTTCTTAGCTTGGTCTTTTAATGCAAAAGTGATGAACCTAAGCTTAACAGCATCATCATAAAGCTGTTGGATCTTAATTAGAACACATATCTCTTCAAATTCCCTTAGAAATAGGTATGCATCCTCACAGGTCAGCCCGTGGAAGTGGAACATAGTGATGTATTGAGATTGGAGCTCAAAATTATTACCCTGGGCTTGTGGTAGAATTATACAGGAAGGTTGGGCTGTTTTAGTAGGGCAGATCCTATCTTTCAGAGATTTGGGTTGAAGGTTTTGTTGTTGGTCTCCCATATTGAAAGGTTTTAAAGAGAGCAAATGTATATGGTCACTACTTGTTGGATCTCTTTTTTCTAACCAATTCTTAGTATTATGTACCCATCTAACACTCATTCAACAGAAAACAACTCACAACTAGAGTAAGACAAACACAAAAGAATACAAAGAAAAGCTTTTTTTTTTTTTGGATTTTTTTGGAGCTTAACGGCAGCGATCCGGGGTTGCTCAGGTCAATTCCTGAGGTACTGCTACAGGGCGAAACTTGTCTTTATCATACTGTGAGGCTTGGCGACCTCAGTCGATACAACTATTATTACAAGTTATTCTTCTCAGGAATTCAAAAAAAAGAAAACAAAAACAAAACAAAGCAAACAAAGCACTTCGATTTACCAAAAGAAAGCAAAGAATAACATGGAACTATCTCCCCGACAACGGTGCCAAAAAACTTTTTAGGATATAAAATGTAACCGCAAGCGTACGGATCAGTGTAGCTACGGGTTGAACATAGGGAGAGCAACCACTTTATTTTTAACTTCTTTTAAGAATGCGGAAGTGAACCAATTAATGGTTGTGATCTAATTCTAACTACCGTCCTAAACATATGTATCTAAAATAACATCCTAACCATTCGTCATCTAAGAATTTAAATAAGCAAGCCACGCAATTAAAATTAAATAAACAAATAACTGAAAGTAAACAACCCTTGCAATTAAAAACAATGAAGGAAAAAATGTTGAAATAAAAATAAAGTAAAAAAAAGGGGATAAAGCCAGAGAGAGGCTCACAAATAGGTTTCTCTACTTAGCCCGAGGGATGCATTATAATATGAGCTTCCCTACTTGACCAGAAAGTCACTCTTACAAGGGTTACTCTACTTAGCTTTTCAAAAAGGGAGGCAATTAAAATAAAAACAATAAAATAATAGTTCTATGGCTAGGAGGGGCAAAGCCATCATATAGACTAGCCATGAACCTTGAGAGAAAGGAAAAGCAATAATGTAACGATTGAAATTAAGATCCTAAATTAAGAAAGAAATGATAGTCAGAAGAGGGAATGAGAGGGGGGAGAGAAGACTATTGAAGAAGCCTATCGACCTGAATCAACACTTGAACTTGAAAGCTTGGGCGATTTGAGATACTGCCAATCCTAAAAACCAGATTAGGAATGAACAAAATCTAAAATTTCTAGGCTTGGAGAAAATAAATCTTGAAAAAGAGATGCTCCACGGCTCGTGATCTTGTCACCTAGATCTAAGCCTAGAACTATAACTTAAAAATTACAACTCAATTGCATAAATTATAAACATAAAAGGCTGAATAAGAATAAAAGAGTGCTTGCATTAATTGAAAGAAAAAAACTATTACAAAAGTGATTAAAGAAAAAACAAAGAATAACTAAGACTAAAGAGAGTGAGTGAGAGAGAGAGATAACAACTAAAAAAAATCCTAGAAGAAGAATGAAGTGTCCTCCCTCCTCTTACATGAGTTGTATTTATAGGAAATGGGGAGGTAGGGTGATAAATTTCTCTTTTCTAAAAGGGTGAAACCCACAATTGGTAGGTGAGATCTTTTGAGACAAAAAATGCTAAGGTGGAGGAGAGAGAAGAGAGAAATAAACTTGGAGAAATTTCCTATAATTTTTTTTCTTATTTTCTTTCCCTTTTTTAATTTATTTTTCTCTTCTTTTTTTCCCTCTCTTCAAATCTTGTGCAACCCTTGTTGGCCGATTTTTTTTCCCTTGGATGATTTTCCTTCTTGCTTTGTGTGATTTGGACAATCTTCTGGTGATGATGTGGAGGAGAGAGAAGATTTGGACAAGATTTATTTTTCCCTTTTTTTTCTTTCCTTTTTTTTTTTTTTTTTTTATTCTCTTCTTGCGCAGGAACCTTTCCACGATTTTTCTTGCTTCTAATTTGATGTGGAAATCTCCTCCATGCCTTTAGTGCTTTAAGTGAGTGAAAAGCAGGAAATCTTCAACAAAATTCTCTAAAAAAATCAACCATGAGATTCGAACTTGAGACCTTCTTGTGAGCAAGGGAATTTTGCACACCATAGCTCACCAACTACACTAGGTAGTTATTGTTACCAAAAACGAATCTTCAATCACTTAAGGATGTGGTCCATCGATCTTTGTTGGCATTTGGAGTATTCCTTGTACCTCTGGGACAACTGCAAATGGACTGGTTCTGCATCTCAGTTCATTTCTAATCCATTATTCTTTTTCTGGCCTGAAAAGAATAATCATTTGTACGGATGACCAAACGAATGTGTACTTTTAATTGAACACGTCCATCTTGCTCAGAATTTCGTCCTCTTCGCAACCATGAAAAGAAATAGGACCTCTTTACGTGTAAAATTGAAGATATAGCGGCCGATAGTCCTTAAGGCTTTGAAAATATAAAACCTGCAAAAAGAGAGTAAAACCCAAGGTAGCTCCATTCTAAATATGTAAAATGCATGTTTTACTACCCTAGATTTCACGCATAAATGTGCTCATCATCAAGCAAAGTGACTCCAAAGATCCTTGAGGTCAATTACTAAAGAAGCAACATTTCGCCAAAAGCTTTATTCTAGGAGATCGACATGAGCGGAAAAGGAAAAGAAAAGGACCCAATAAGTGAACTTGTGTTCAACGCTATCGACCAAAGCTCGGAAGGTCTTGGGGTCCTTCCCCATTGTGCAACCCACCCCTGTAAATTGACCATTGATTACTATAACAGAATCTTTATGTCAAAAATCTAATCCATGTTACTCTTGTTCAGAAATTGGTTGAGTAATACTATGGGTTCAAAGTTGATAGAAGAACATGAAAAAAAATCAACAGAGAGAGTGGAAACTATTTTTCTAATTCAACCCAAAGAGAGGGAGAGACAGCGGAACCCTGTTTTTCTAGTTCAACCCAGGGAGATAGAGAGTTTTCTGATAAAATAATAGATAAATTAACAAGGGGCGGAGCCCCTATTTTCCCAACTGAAACAAAGTAGGCTACATCTCTTATTTTCAGAGAGATAAGAAACTGTTTTTCCATCTCAAATCGGAATTTCCCTTTTGATTGCTTCTGGGGTTGCTTGGACATGGTTTGTGCAGTCAATAGAGAGGTCATCTTCTCCATTGTGGAATGAAAAGTCCTGATAGACAATAATTATATCTCGAAATGGACTTTCGAAGCTTTTTGGGTCATGTGCCTCAATAGAGTATAAAGGTGATTCCTGTCTTGGCATAATGAGTTTGTACCTTTCATATCCTCTTCTCTTCGCTCTTCACTCTTAGCAATCTCTGCGCTATTTCATCGCCGAAATTCTTGCCACAGCGAGGGAGTGGTTCAAGATGTACCAATAGGCAGCACACTTTGAGGCTGCATAGTGGAGATAGCAAGGGTGGAAGGGTGAGGACTTGGACTGGGGCGAATGGGTGGCGCCGTATCCTGAAGGTGGCGGCTTGGTAGTAGCCAAAAGAGAAGGAAATGAAAGTGAAGGGTAAAAATGTTAAAAAATACATATGTGATGGGGGAGGGCATTGTTTTGGGTAGTTTTGTAAACCCAAACCTATTTTTATGTATTTTTTTAATTGAAACATAGATTGGGTACTTTTGTAAAAAGAAACCAAAAAATGGGTAATCATGTAATTTTCCCTTAAAAATTAAAGAACTCCAGAATTTAATTCGTTAAAAGAAGCTAAGTTGGTTTTAAGTTAGGTAATTTTACAATGAAGATTGAAGAGTGAATACCACTTAGGCACCGTTTGATAATATTCCGTTTTTGTCGTTTCTGCGTTTTCTTGTTCCCAGAAATGGAGAAATAGCCTAAAAAGCATAAATTAAAATTTCACCCTTTTCTAGAAACATAAATTAAAATTTATGCCTATTTACAATTCTAGAAACGAATTTGAGAGAAAAAAAAGCTATTGTGCCCAATAAATCTCTCAACTATTTAAACCTAAAAAGTGGCAACTGAACATTCTCTCCCTTTTGGGCATCCGATGATACTATTGGTTTTTTTAGTGACATTATGTCTGCAAAAAGCATTTCAAGAAACAGATTTATCAAACACCAAAAAATCCGTTTTTATTTCTGGAAACGTGAAAAGTTGTTTCTGTTGTTTCTAGACACAGAAGCAACAAAAACTTTATCAAATGATGCCTTAGTTTCGTTACAAGAAATAACATTTCTACAAATGGTTTTAAAACCATGGTATAAGTTATGAATAACTTGGAACAATTGTGGAGCCGGTACTAGGATAACCTAGTGGTGGTAGCTTCGGCTTGTGGAGCTGGCACCCAAGGGAGGAGGTCGTGGGATCAAACCCTGTCGTACGCATTGTGTGAGTGTGTGTGTGTGTGTTGTCTTATTTATTTTGTACCCATCCGTGGGTTGCCTAGATGGTTAGGGCGAACTGGGGATTGTGTGGATTAGGTGCACGATCTCAGGTTCGATTCCCTATTTGTGCATCTACTATTTAAGTGGAGCTCATGACGGTGGGTGCGTAAGCTGGCCTGAACACCTTGGTTAACAAAAAAAAAAAAAAAAAACTGGAACAATTATATAATATAGCAAACTATTGCCGTTTATTTTTGTTCAGTCCAACATCACCTAATATGATGGGAACATTCAATTTTCATAAGAAAAACAAAGCTAGTAATATATTAACTAAAAGAAATAATCCCTTGTTTTCCCATTTCACAGAGAGAGAGAGAGAGAGAGAGAGAGAGAGAGAGAGAGAGAGAGAGAGAGAGAGAGAGAGAGAGAGAGAGAGAGAGAGAGAGAGAGAGAGAGTTAATAATTGTTTAACAAAGTTGTCGAAACTAGAAGGCTGTATCAATGAATAGATAATTTTTGGTTCTATCTCAACCATTTATATTAAAGTTATCTTATTTCTTTTTTTTTTTTTTTTTGATAAGTCTTATTTCTTAACTATATGGTCCCCATGGATTTTGTTAGAGGTGTTTTCGTACTTATTTATATATGTTCAAGAATCACAAGTGGGATATCCCACTCTTTGTCTCTAGCCTATTCAGGCTCTGATATTGAAACTGAAGGCTGCTTATTAAGGATACCGTTCAGAATTTAAATCAGCCAATGGATAGAGCTGCTGACTAAGTCTATGAAACGTCCTCCCCTAATTTCTCCCTCTAATTTCTCGTTTTAGTTATTGAGACAAACTCAAACTATAAACAGTTGTTGTCTCTCTTATTTTTGAATTTCAAAAGCACAAATGTAATTATCTATACATTATACATTATAAGTACACATCTCCAATCAATATATGATACTGAGAATTCAAGTCAATCTAAAGTTCTTTCTTCTGCCAAAGGTCATGTGGTTTGTTCAAAAAAAAAAAAAAAAAAAAAAATGACAGATAATTAAATTTTTTTGTGATGCAATTTTGTTGAAAGCTATGGAAAGGGAAAGACAAGAATACACTATTGAAACTGAAGGCTACCCAAAACCACATGATTTGTTGAAAAAACATAAGTGGTAACCAATTAAGTGTCTTTGTGATGCAATTTCATTGGAAGTTACAGATAGGGAGAGACAACAACACACTAGTGACACTGAAAGCTGTCCAAAGCCATGTAGTTTGTTGAAAAATTCCTAGCTTGCCTAGATGGTTCGGGCGAACTGGGGATTGTGTGGATTAGGCGTTCGATCTCAGATTCGATTCCCTATCTGTGCATCTGTGATTTAGGTGGAGATCATGGTGATGGGTTGTTATGCTAGTCTCATCGAGAATTAGTTGAGGTGTAAGCTGGTCCGAACACCTTGGTTAACAAAATAAAAAAATAAATAAATAAATTAAGTGCCTTTATGATGAAGTTTCGTTAGAAGCTATGAATAGGGATACACAAGAATACACAATTGAAACTGAAGGTAACCCAAGCTCACGTGATTTGTCGAAAAATATAAAAAAAAAAACAAGTGGTAGATAATTAAGTGCCTTTGTGATTCAGTTTCGTTAGAAGTTATGACAAGAACAAACTATTGAAATTGAATGCTGCCCAAGATCACGTGGTTCATAAAAAAAATCAAAAAACAAGTCGTATGTAATAAAGTGTCTTTGTGATGTAGTTTCGTTGGAAGCTACGATTAGAGAGAGGCAATAGCAGACTATTGAAACCAAAGGCTGCCAAAGTCACGTGGTTTGTAAGAAAATATTAAAAAAACGTAACAGATAATTAATTGCTTTTATAATGCAGTAACGTTAGAAGCTATTGATAGGGAAGACAAAAACACATTATTGAAACTGAAGGCTGCCCAAGATCACGTGGTTAGTAAAAAAAAAAATATCAAAAAACAAGTATAAATAATCAAGTGCCTTTATGATACAGTTTTATTGGAAGCTACGGATAGGTAGAGACAAAAGCACGCTATTGAAATTGAAAGGTGTCCAAGGTCACGTGGTTTTTTGGAAAATATAAAAAACAAGTGGTAGATAATTAAGTGCCTTTGTGATGCAGTTTTGTTGGAAGCTATGGATGGGAGAGACAAAAACACATTATTAAAACTGAAGGCTGCCCATGGCCATGTGGTGTGTCGAAAAATATAAAAATAATAAGTGATAGATAATTAAGTGCCTTCGTGATGTAGTTTCGTTAGAAGCTACGGATTGGGAGAGGCAAGAACACATTATTGAAACTGAAGACTGACCAAGGTCACGTGGTTTGTCGAAAAAAAAAAAAGTGGTAATAGTTGTCTTTGTGATGCAGTTTCGTTTGAAGCTATGGATAGGGAGAGACAGGAGCACACTACTGAGACTGAAGGCTGCCCAATGTCATATGGTTTGCCCGAATTAATAAAAAAACAAGTGATAGATAATCAAGTGCCTTTGTAATGCAGTTTCATTTGAATCTACGGATAAAGAGAGACAAGAGCACACACTATTGAAACTGAAGGCTGCCCAAGGTCACGTGGTTTGCCAGAGAAAAAAAAAAAAAAAAAAAAAGAAGGTCACTTGGTTTGTCAGAAAAAGAAAAAAAATATATGTGGTAGATAATTAAGTAAATTCGTGATGCAATTTTGATGAAAACTCGAATAGGAAGAGACAAGAGCACACTATTGAAACTTAAGGCTGCCTAAGGTCACTTTGATTGTTAGAAAATATTAAAAAAAAGTGGTAGATAATTAAGTGCATTTGTGATGTAGTTTCGTTAGAAGCTACAGATAGTGAGAGATAAGAACACACTATTGAAGCTTAAGGTTAAAAAAAAAAAAAAACAAGTGGTAGATAATTAAGTGTCTTTGTGATGTAGTTTCGTTGGAAGCTATGGATAGGGAAAGACAAGTGCATAGTATTGAAACTGAAGGCAGCCCAAGGCCATGTGGTTTGTCGAAAAATATAAAAAAAACAAGTGTAGATAATTAAGTGTCTTCATGATGCAGTTTCATTGATAGCTATAGGTAGGGAGAGATAAGACGATACTATTGAAATTAAAGGCTGCCCAAAGCCATGTGGTTTGTCAGAAGAAGGGAAAAAAAAAAAGGTGATAGATAATTAAGGGGTCGTTTGATAACATTGCTATTCTTGGAGAGTGTTCTTTTACAGAAGTGTTCTTTTTCGATTCCATGCTATGAAGACACTCTGGCGGAATAGAAACACCGTTTGGTAAAACTATTTCAGAAATGTCCTTAGAACAGGAAAAGAACAGAAACATCGTTTGACAAACACTTCTATTCCTGGAGAGTACAATAATGAAAATTCACTTTTGAACAATGAAATCAATAATTACAAACATGCTATTATGGTCAAATTTAACTTAAATAAGGAAATAATTTATTTATGAAATTATCTTTTAAAATACTATTACTTAAAGGAAATAATAAAATATAAGCATAAAGAGTTTCCACATTTATCTTAATAAGAAAACAAAAGTCTACTATTCAAGTTTATAGGAATTACAAAATAAAAATCATAACTGCAAATAGGAGTCTTGAAATTTTATTATATAAACAATCAAATCAGGGGGTAACCCTTATCTGCTGCCATCTGATTTGCAATTTGTATCCTTAGCTCATTCATCTGTCTTCCTTGTACACGTTGACTGCCCTGATATCTATCTTCCTCAAGCCCCTTCTTGATATTGTTCCACCCACTTTTATTGAAAGTGCTGGAACTCTTATTACCAACTTTCACTTGTTCAACCATTAATTTCAGGAGATAATCTTGTTCGCTTTGAATCCATTTTGCTGCCTCGTTATTAGCTCTCGAAGTGGATGCCATTACTCTAAAAATAGAAACACATCTCATTATAGCCTAAAAATAGAAATACATGTCTTTTCTGGTATTTGTTTACATCATGCTCAAGAACTTCAAATTGATCTTTCCATCATTCTCATCAAAATAGAATACTCTAATCATAATAAAAGCCCTCTTCCACCTCCAAAATATCAATATCATTAAGCACTGAAATTTACACAACCAACCTTCATCCAAAATATCAATCTCATTAAGCATTGAAATTTTTCTTCCTTGCCACATTAATATAAATAGACAATCTTTGCTGATGATAAAATTTAACAGATAAATAAATAAGAATCTTAAGATGAGAATGATGAAATATCCTCAAATGAGTATTTTTCAGAAACCCATCACGATCGATCAAAGTAATCAACTACGAAACTTGAGCAGTCAAGAACAGAGATCACCATAACCAGACAGAAATAAAAAATTTACCAAACACATTTTTAGACTTCACAAAAATCGCAATATCAGAGCAAGAAAATCTCCCAAATCACTGCAATTTACAGATGTCCCAAAATCCAAGCAAGAAACGAGAGTGAAATAAGAAACACATATCAAGAAAAGAAGAAATGCTCAAAGATTTTACCTCTATTAATTACTTGGAATATAAAGATGAAAAAATTAATCTTCTCTTCAAGCAAAAACCCAGAAAGAAAAAAAAAATCTTCTTTTAGCATGCGAACAAATAGCGACAGAGAGAGAGACAGAGAGAAAAAAACAAGTAACTAATGGCTGAAAACCCTAGATTAAATTGGTTATTCCCGAATTTTTCTTTCTGGGTTTAAGATGAATAAACCCAGAACTGGAAGAAGAAAGAAGAAGAAAACGAAACCGGAGTTTCAAAACCTGCTAATTTAGAGATAGAGCTTTGTCTGTCTGCATAGATGACAGCCATGGTAGAGATGCTACCATCTCTGTTGCCTCTGACTGAAAAAAAAAACCCCATAAAATAATTCCAAAATTCAAAGAGAAGATGAAATTATAGTAGATTATTTGGAAATTTTGTCTTCTTAAATTGTGAAATTTTTTTATTAGTTTTTAGAGTTTTATTGTATACTTGAAAATTTCAGTAGAGAGAAAGAATAGAGGAGGAGGTTTTCTTACATAGCAGTATTTGTTCTGCTAACAGACAAATTGATTGTTGATTATTGATTATTGATTATTACCATTAATCAATTAATTCATGTGGGTTTGAGGAAAGCTGCTGCAGGGAAGCGAGAGAGAGAGAGAGAGAGAGAGAGAGAGCGAGAGAGAGAGACAATACCTGCTGTAGGGAAGTGGCGACCGAGAGAGTTGCAGCGAATCGGCGACCGAGAGGAGAGACTGTTGCAGGGAAGCGGCGACCGAGAGAGAGCGACCGTTGCAGGGAAGCGGCGACCGAGAGAGTGAGAACCTGTTGCAGGGAAGCAACGGATTTGGGGGTTTTTGATCGTGAGTTGCAGAAAAGGGGTTGTGGGGTTTTGAATGGTTTTGTTCTTTTAAGTTTGTAAAAGAATAGAAAAGTAACTTTTTTGTACTCTTGCAATGTCTTCTTTAGTCATTCTTTTTCATTGGTTCATTCCGGGGGAATACAAAAATGAACCAAACGTGCCAAACATATTTCTGTTTTATTTGCATTCCCGCAGAATAGAAGAACACCAGAAACATTCTCCTAGAGTGTTATCAAACGGCCCCTAAGTGTCTTTGTGATATAGCTTCTTTAGAAGCTATGAGAGACAAGAACACACTATTGAAATTGAAGGCTACCCAAAGTTTGGTGATTTACCGACAAAATAAAAAACAAGTGATAGTTAATCAATGCCTTTGTGATGCAGTTTCGTTGGAAGCTCAGGATAGGGGGAGAGAAGAGCACACTATTGAAATTGAAGGGTGTCCAAGACCACACAGTTTGTTGGAAATATATAAAAAAAAATAAGTGGTTGATAATTAAGTGCCTTTGTGATGCAGTTTCATTGATAGCTATAGATAGGGAAAAAACAAAAGCACACTATTAAAACTGAAGGCTGTCCAAAGCCACATGGTTTGCTGAAAAATATCAGAAAACAAGTGGTAGATAATTAAGTGCATTTGTGATGCAATTTCGTTAGAAGATATTGATAGGGATAGGCAAGAATACACTATTGAAACTGAAGGCTGCCCAAAGTCATGTGGTTTGTCGGAAAAAATAAAAAAAAAAAGTGGTAATTAATCAAGTGTTTTTTGATGCAGTTTCGTTTGAAGCTACAGATAGGGAGAGATTAGAGCACACTATTGAAACTTAAGGCTGCACAAGGTCACGTGGTTTGTCAAAAAAAATGTGGTAGATAATGATTTCTAGGATGCAATTTCATTAGAAGCTACATATAGGGAGTAGCACACTATTGAAACTAAAGGCTGCCAAAGGTCATATAGCTTGTCGAAAAATATAAAAAAAAGTAAGTGGTAGAAGCTACGAATAAAGAGAGACAAGAACACTATTGAAACTGAAGGCTGCCCTAGGTCATGTGGTTTGTTGAAAAAAATGAAAAAACAAGTGGTAAATAATTGAGTGCCTTTGTGATATAGTTTCGTTAGAAGCTACGGCTAGGGAGACAAGAAAACACTTTACCAGGTGTGTATCTATGAAACACGAATACAAAAGAGAAGAAAATAATGTGAAGGGGAAAGCTACAATTTTATCTAACTATAGTAAAACTCTCTGTGGTTTAAAAAATAATCCAATTGAGTCCAGTTTAATTAATTTAATTCACTATTTTATTTCCCTCCCAAGTTATATATTTATAGAGAAAATAAAGCCCTAAATCTCAAGCCTCTAATAATCTTACGGCTGAGATTTATTACATCATAAAATAACAGAAAAAAAGCTATGGTACTCAAATAGTGGAGGAGAAAGACACAACAATCTTGCTCCTTACTTGTCCAAGCTTGGATGACTTGATTCTCCTCGCTCCTCAAGTTTTTATTTTTTATTTTTTGGTAAATAGGAAATTTATTGGAGTAAGGAACACAAAGCTTCAGATACACAGAAAGCATGCAGCCAATGAGTCGAATTAGGTCACACTGTCTTGCATGCCAGAGATAGAGCCTTCCGGGTAAGGGTATACGCTATATTTTTAGTATCCCTTGGAACATAAAAGAACAGACAAGCTTCAAACTGAGACGCTAAGAGATTTATAGCCTGTATAATCTAAGCTACCTGCAAGAGGGGGTGAAGTAAAGGTGAGGATAAAAGAGAAATCAGCTCCCCGCTATCAGATTCGGTGTGCAAGTGTGAGTAAGGCGAAGAGTTTGGGTTTGAAGAAGGCCTTCCCTAATTGAAGCAGCCTCCCCACTAGTATTGTGGTTGAAGACTAATAGATCCGAGGTTGTAAAGTGTTGGGCCCCATAGTGGTCACGAATGATCATTCCAATTCCGCCTATAGAAGAGCTATGAGGAAGGGCTGCATCCCCATTCACCTTAAGGAAGCCAAGGGGATACATCCAATGATTGATCACACGGTTCTCATCAATTGCTAAGTAGGGAGATTGGGTCAGATTAGTATTAGTTGCATTCCACAATTCTACAAAAAAATTTTGGGTAGATTGAACGACTTCTAGTGGGGTTCATGTCTTTCTTCCAAATATCGTGTCATTTCGAGCAGTCTAGATTTCCAACAAATGAAAGAATAAAGGCTTGCATTTCAGAAGCTTGTATTTTGTCTTGATGCACAAAAAGGTCTCAGCTCAATAACCATGCATGGAGCTTTGAGGATCCACCCGGAAGGGGAGAGAAAGATAAAGAGTTGTCGAACCATACGACTTCGGCAAAGGGACGATCAAGTTTAATCTGATTAATGGATTCAGAAGTACATCCGCATCTAGAGCAAGAGGGATTGGAGATCATATGTCGAGAAAGAAATCCATCACCTGATGCAAGACCTTGGGCACATCCCAAGAAATGATAGAACGGTCTTGCAACCCCATATTCTTTTTCAAACCTTCTCAGGAACTAGTTCACAGGGGTGAGAACGAGAGGAAGGAGCTTGATGTGAAGATTTTTCAGCACGAAGGTTATCAAATAGATGGTAAGTTGTCTTCATCGAAAAGGATCCATTGCGGGATCCCCCCAAACTTGGCGATCAGGTCTAGGGAATAAGCTGATTTGGATCTTCAAAATCTCCTCCTTATCAGATGGATGGAATAGAGAATCCACCATATTTTTAGATTCCAACAGTAATTTTCAAAAGAATAGCAACGGGACTCCTAAAAAATAGGTGAGGGGAAAATCCTTGTTCACGATGTTCGCAATCCGTGAAAAAAATGAACACTGGGATAACCTAGCGGTGGCAACTTCAGCTTGAAGTGTTGGCACTCAAGGGAGAAGGTCAAGGGTAGGGGTGTCAATTGTGAGCCCGCACTGGTAGGTCCGACCGAGTCCGACATGTTTATGGCCCGACTCGGACCAAGCGCAACATGTTTATTAAACGAGTATTCATGGTGCTGGTAGCTAGCCTGTTGGGTGCTCGACTGAATCGAGACATTTATAAGCCCAACTTGAATCGACTCATTGTAGCCCGACCTAGCTCGACCCCTTTAGTACTACATAAAATTTCGATTTTGCCACTACTAGTAAGAAATTAACTAAATTTTCTTACCATCTGCTTTGTAATAAGATTTGATTTAATTAAACATCATTTTGTAATTGTAATGGTGATAATCTCTTCTTTTTTTTTTATTTTGAAAGAAAAATCATAATCTCATATCACTTCTCTTCTTTATTAAAGATTTGCGTCACATATTTTTAGACCTTCAACCCACTTAAGAAAATAAATCTTAGGGTAGGCACATTTAAAGCCCATTTAGAGCCTGTTTAGACTTAAATAGTTCCGTAGCCCGATTAAGACCCGATTAAAGTCCGTTTAAGGAAACTTGATTAAAGCCCGGCACCGATCAATACAATTATAAACTATACCATGGCCCCCATAGCTAGGCCCGTTTATTTAAAAGGGTGTTCACGGTGCAAAGCTTCCAAGTGGCCAAGCCTGATTAAGTTGGACCGAGACTGGCCCAGCCCGACCGATTGACACCCCTAGTTAAGGGATCGAACCCTATTGTACACATAGTATGTGTGGATGAATGTGTGTAAGAGTAGGTGGCCATTGTAGTGTCCAATAGACTAGAGCGACGCCTAGTAGAATAGAGTAGCGAAAAAAAAAAGAAAAAAAAATCTCCATGGTAGATATCTCTATATGTGCAATCGGCTAGGGCTGGGCTAGGAGCTCTAGAAGGCTGAAGAATTAGCCTGTAGTTGGTGCCTATCTTTCTTTGCTTATCCTTATCGATACGGCCTGATCTCATAAGAATCTTAGGTGCGAGAGCTCTATTTGGGCAATCAGCCACGAGATCTGGTCCGGGCTGCATCACTTTGTCTGTGGCCTATTTTGTCTTTGATGTTGAAAATAAAGGCTGCACCAGGGTCATTTGGTTTGTCAGAAAAGATCAAAACACAAGTGGTAGATAATGGGAATGGAGATGCATAGCTTTCTACACCTAAGGTGTCAAATTGGGATCAGAACTGGGAATTGTTCTAGAATTGTGTTGTTAAAACCTGGTATAGGACCGTTCCATTAATAAACGAGATGCTATTAGGATCTGATTTTAGTATTGAATTATAAATGGGACAGAACAACTTTGGGACGGTACTAGCACTATAACAAAATACACTTGTAGCTACAGATATTTAATTATGGTTTCAAAATTCGCAGCTACAAATGTCTTATAACTGTGATTTTTCTGTGTGTAGTAATAGGAGCTACCTATTGTTGCTATATCTCTGTAACTGTAGAAACAAAATCGCAGCTATAAATCGTAGTAATATGGTATACTTGTTATTGTGAAATTCAAAACCGCAGTAACAGAAATCTTGTAACTACGGAAACAAATCGCATAAAAAATCGCAGTAACAGAAAATCTTGTAACTATGGAAATAAAACCGCAATTAGCAAAAACGTAGTAATATGTGCTACTTATTAATGTAGCACCGAAATTCCGGTTAGTTACCAAATGGAACCAGAATCTCTAACACCGTTTCAAAGGATAAAATTTTGTTCTCTTGTTCAAGTTTTATGACTATAGTTTGATGTATTGAGTTGTATTTTCTCTTATAGAGGTTTTAGTTGATGGACACCTTTCATTCTATTACTATAAACTTGTTTGGTGATAGGACTAAAATAAATCGGGTCTTAGTTATTTGTTTATCATTAATTTTTACTTGTTATTTTTGAGAAGCTTACAAGTGATCTTATTAGAGATTTAAAGAAGTAAAACCATGAAATTTTTATCATGGTTTTGTATTTTAATTTGCTTTCTAAAGTAAGGTATCTTAGATCTCATGATAATGAAAAATCCATAAAACTAATAATGGAATCATCTCATTAGGAATCATCGAAGTTTTTCTCTCTTTTCCAAAGTACCTAGAACCATTTAGGAACCCGTATCGTCCTGTCCTAATAGTAAATGAGAGTGGGAACTAGGTTTGATACAATTAACTAAGCGGGACAGTACTAGGATTGACACCTTCAGTACCAATACAGATATAGACCCGCCCCGATTGACACCCTTATCTACACCCAACTACATTTTGTTTTATTTTATTTTATTTTTATTTTTTATGATTACATAACTACCACTATGCAAATAATTGAAAAGGATAAAAAAAGTGTTGGATGAAGCCGAGGCATATCAAGATTCATTTCATTGTCAAAATTTATTTTACCTATCCAGATTCCAGATTGCCAAAATTGAAAAAGGATACGTGCCACTGTCGCACCTCTAAACTATTTCAACACTTTAAATCTTCATAAAATGAATGTCATACAACTTTAACGTCAATGGAATCCATGAATGCCATAGAATGAAGTAACAATTGAACCAGAGAGAAAATAGGGAGTTGGAACTTGGAAGGGAACAATAAAGAATTAATCTCACCGTTTCCCAAAATTGAAAGAATTACTTCTATTTGATCCCTTCTAGAAGTTGTGACAGTATCTAATTTTTTTTTTTATCCTAGAAAAGATTAGCATTAAGGGGTAAAGATTACATTATCTACGTTAGTAGAGGAGTGGCTAGGTATCCTACGATTAGTGTTAGCAATCCCTCTTACTGTTTCCGTTGCAGAGTTACTGATCCCTTTGTATACAAAAGTAATAGAGTGAGAGAGTTCATATATTTTACAAAAAATAGCATAGTGCAGGAGTGGCCATGCACCCTTGCTTGTGTATGGAAGGAGGTGTTGGAGGCGCTTGTTTGAAAACCACACTTCTTTGATCTCCCACTGTTCTGCCTTTGCCTTCAGCAGCTCGTGGAGGATTCCCTCTACTCCCACTGCTTCTTGGTCAACATTCGTGGTAGCACTTGAGGCCATGAACCTAAACTCACCATGTGCAAGGATGCCCCATGCCCATCTTGGATCTGACTGCAAAAGATTAGATGTACCAGCACAAACTAAAACTGTACATGTCAAAGAAGGAAGGGTAAAGCTTGGATTCAGGCTTGCTGGACCATCCGTATGCATGAGAGGAGGAAAATTTAGTACTTCATTATATAAATTAAGATCAATAACCCACCGTTGAATATTGGTTAAAATATTTATTGGGTTAGGAGGTACATGAGAGAGCAAGATCTCATTCTTATGCTTCCAGATAAAATATATTGTGATTGCAAAGTTGGAAAACACCCAAGAACGATTGGAACTTGATATATATTTCTGAAAGAAAAAATATTTTACCGCCTGCTTAAAAGAACGATTGAACATATTCTATAAGCAGAGCCCTACGGGGCTAGCCATCCAAATGTGTGATGTGAACTCACAATATAGAAAGATGTGTTTCAGAGATTCAAGGTGAAGGTTGCAGAATGGGCACCTAGGAGTGATATCAAGCCATTCCCCTAACCAATCTTTGGTTGGAAGTCCTTTATGTAGGGTACGCCATAGGAACATAGTGAATTTGGGGTGGATCTTCAGTTTCCACAGAAATTTCCACCATTTTCCAGGCATTGGTTACACAGACTAAGTAATGGTATGGCCAGAATTGGTTTGGAGAAAACAGGCTCTAGAACGGGTTGAGAAGTTACCACTGGTTATTAGGGACCATTTCCATTTATCAGCTTGGTCTAAAGGGGAGAGCCTGCCAATGGTCTGGGAGAAAATAGAATGTAGGGAATGGTGGGGTGGAGCTATGTTTCAAGATGCACCCTGTATTAACATGTTTACTCTATCTAATGGGTTGATCTCATGGGTCTCAAGTAAGGAGGATACCAAAGATCCTTGGAAATTAAATCCAAGGATCAAACCATAGGAAGGTATCCCTCCCATTGCTTATGTGGAAATTTCCCCCATTCCAAATCCTAGCACAGATAGAGTCAATGCTCTAGCAAATTTTGGCTGGGAAGGCAAAACAAAGCATTAAGTAGGATGGAATTGAGTATAGAGTTGACTAGGTGAGGATTTTCCGACCTGCATAGGATAGCATATGAGCTTTCCAAGTGTACAAATGGTCTTTTATTCTAGTCACAACTTTGTGTAGACTGGCTATTCTAGATCTAGGGTGTAATAGGTCTGTGCCGAGATAAACCGCTTGATTGGAAATTTCTTTCATTCCAATGATGGAGCTCATCTAAATGCGCTCATGGTTGGGCACATACTTACTAGAAAACAGCCCACTTTTCTCAAAGTTGATATTCTGTCCAGTTATGTCACAAAGAGATATAATACCGCCTTGATAGTTAACAGGTTTTTTGTGGATGCTCTACAAAAGATGAAAGTATCATCTATAAAAAGAAAGTGGGATACTTCTGGGGCATGTTGAGCAATCTTAATTCCTTTGAATTGATTGAGGTTTCTGTATGTTGATAGTAACTTATAGAGAACCTCCATCACAGCGATAAAAAGAAAGGGGCTTAGTGGACACCCTTGTCGAATACCTCGTGAGGGCTCAAAGAAATCAAAAGAAGAGCCTTCCAGTTTAATGGAAAATGAAATAGAAGAGACGAGGTAGCTGATTAGGTCGCACCAATGTTCTCCAAATCCTAGGAATTCAAAGATTGCCCGGATAATACTCCATTCAACCTTATCATATGCTTTTGACATGTCAAGTTTGATAGCGATAAATCCTGTTTTGTCCTTTTTCCGCTTGAGGAAATGAAATATCTCATGGGCAATGATAATGTTATCAGAAATTTGGTGGCCTGGAATGAACTCTGCCTGAAACGGTGAGATAAAGTTTGGTAGAAATGGTCTTAGCCTATTAACCATGTTTTTTGCAATAATGTTATAAGAAACATTGCAAAGGCTAATTGATCTAAACTCTTCTACCTTGGATGCATTGTCCCATTTCGAGATCATGCAGATCAGAGTATGGTTGATACTAGATGGCAAAGAACAATAGGTGAAGAAATTTTGTACAAATGTAATTATATCAGAAGCAATCAAGGTCCAGAATTCCTAAAAAAAAAAAAGCCTGGAAGCCATCTGCCCCAAGAGCTTTATAAGGACCATTAGCAAAGACTACTTTTTTAATCTCTGCTTCTTCTGGATTAGAGCTGAGATGCTCGACGGTAACTAATTTGTTCAAGGTAAAAGAAGATCCTCCTCATATGTGTTGTTGGTGCCATCTCTGGGTGTCAAATTCTGGTCCGGTCTGGCATGTCTAATTGAGCTCATTCGTTTAAATCTTGATTGGGATTGGTCTGTTTAATAAACATGTTAGGTTCAAGTCCGACCCATTTATAATTAGTCATTCTTGATACATAGTATATGTTCGATGGTTGATTGATCGGCCCAACCTTTTGTAAACCCGATTTAACTCGACCTACTAGTCTGATCATTTTAAGGTATATATTGATATATATATATATATATATATTTTTTGTAGAATAAGATATATATTGATTTTTTAATTAATTATTGAATATAATTAACTGTAAATTTTTTTATTAAATTAATTAATAATAATATAAATATATTAAATTTTCTAAATTCCATTTACTACCCTGTTTAAGGTTTTAAAGATGCAATAGTCCATTATAGAACCAATTAACCCATTCAACAGAAGGTCGATTTCGACCTAACCCGATAGAACCCGACTAAACGGCAAATTACGGCGCAAGCCAATAGGCCTGGCAAGGCCCAACCGATTGACACACCTGTTGCCATTTGTATATAAATTTCACGTGGTAAGGTTAGAAAAGCTTTTAGGCTATGTTTGGTAGCCAAGAGAAGAAAAGAAACGAAAAAAAAAAAAAATTCTAGAAAGTAAAGGAAAAGAAAGAAAAGAAATGATGAGAAAAGTATGCATGTTTGGTTACATTATAAGAGAAGAAAATAAAAGTTTTTATTTTTTCTCATGTTTTCTTCTGTTTTTGGAATTTTTTTTTTTTTTTTGGGAGCAAAATAAAACTTCACAATTCCCAAGGGAAATTTTGAAATTCAAAAATTGAATCTTCTCTTGGATCAAGATTCTTGTACTTTTTCTTTCCTTCTCTTGGCTACCAAACACAACTTTAGTGTTGTCGGTGCCAACTATTCATTACTTTCATGTGACGTGGTTGGAAATTCTAAAAAAAATGTGATTGTAAATGCTTTTTGTGTTGTGTTGTCATTGATATATAACTCTTTTTTTAGGTGCCATGGAATTATTTTAAAGGTAGAAGATTGCTTTTAGGTTGTGTGGACCTTGCCTCGGCGTGGTGCTCATGAAAATGTATACAAAGTATCAATATAAATGAGATTTTTTATTTTATGAGATTGAGATGGTAATTTTATGTGCTCCTATATCTAGGCGTAGATTCCACACAACCTAACATAGATATTTTCCCATTATTTAAATTCCATACGTGAGATAATGGAAATGAGTTTAGGATCCAAGTAAGGAGTAAAACTGAGAGTAAAAGATTGGTTTGGTCAGTTTTGATTTTTAAATTGTACTTAAATCGATCCAAATAACTGAAAGACCGGTCAACTAAGCCCAAAGAGAGTGAAATTTTGAGTCCATATATTGCCACTTGGTCAATCTAGGATAGAAGGAGACCAGATCAGGTCCTCGTACGAGAACCATTTTCACACGAGATAAATCCTATAATGGATTCTATCTGTGTGGACCAAACCATATGAGAATAATTCTGATACAAGAACTTGATCCACACTCGGGTAGAAGTAGATAAAATCTATAACTGTTGACTTAAGATTAGTAATAACATGGGTATGCTTGGTCCAATTATGTGAATTGTGAGCCAAAAATTCAAATCCCCTTCATATAAACCCTCGTAATTGTTTCATTATCAATTCGAACTGGTTATTCAGTTCGGTTTAATTCTGGTAACGAAAAAACCCATCACTTCAATGACTAGACCAAAACTGATAAACCTAGATCCTCTCCATCTTGTCCTCTAACCCCATCTTGGGGTTTAGGGGCCAGATTCCATGGATTATGTGAGATAAGGTTGGAGGGTACAAGAAGATGCATGAAGAGGAACCAACTTAAAGGGATTGCCACTTCGGTTCAACAACTTGGAAGTTCAGAGACTTTAAAAATAGAAGGAATATTGGTTCGACCAGCAACAAGATAAAATTGTATTTGCGCGTCAATCCAAATGTCTATGGATACACCAGTCCCAACTTTCCAGCAGATTAGCCTTTTCAAACTGGGAATTACATGAGAAATACTATTCCATACCCATAAGCCCTTTTTTGGAGTGAAATCATAAGCTAGAAAATTCTTCTTAAATCTTTCCCCCTTATTTTTTATCGTTGGCTTTGGTCATTCTTAAGATAATGCTTGTTCAGGGATGAAAAATATATGATATATATAGAACATGATCAGGTATGATTTAGTATAATTATCAGAAAAATATGATATATCACTAATATTGTTAGGTGCTTGATAATGTTTCTGTTGTTTCTGTGTCTAGAAACAGCAGAAACGGCTTTTCACGTTTTTGGAAACAAAAATGATTTTTTGGTGTTTGATAAACCTATTTCTCGAAACGTTTTTTGCAGACATAATGTCACTAATAAATAACCCAATAGTATCATCGGATGCTCAAAAGGGAGAGAGGGTTCGGTTGCCTCTTTTTAAGTTTAAATAGTTGAGAGATTTATCGGGCACAACAATCTTTTTTTTTTTCTTCTCAAATTCATTTCTAAAAATGCTTGTTTCACCAAAGTAGTTTCTAGAATTGTAAATAGACATACATTTTGATTTATGTTTATAGAAATGGGTGAATCGGAACAACTTTTTATCAAACTTTTTTTAGGTTGTTTCTCCATTTCTAGGAACAAGAAAACGTAGAAACTGCAGAAACGGAACGTTATCAAACGGTGCCTAAGATTTTCCCTTTTATTTATTTATTTATTTTCTCTTTCTCTTTTTTCTCTGTAAAAGTTGGCACCTATTGTAACATATCAATAAAATTTTATACGGGACGAACGTATCTATTTTGAAGATGTGGTGGGAGTGTTTATCGATCAATGTTGATGTTTAAGATGTTGATTGAAGGTTGAGTGAGACGTGCATGCCACTTGCCAATATCCTCATGCCAGTATTTGCCCCTTTGTTGCAACAAGTTTAGAATGCAGAACTGGTTCCAAGATAAGAAAGGGAAAACCAAATCAAACAAACAAAGAGAACTACTTTGAAACTTGTTTCTATTAAATACATATGTAAGGAAAAAGAACCATGTCTTCTTGCTTGTGTCAATGCCTAAATACAAACAAGTAGAAAAAAGAAGGTGCTGCTCTTCTCCCAGATGATTCCGTGGGGCCTCCCATTGATCTGCACATTGGCGTAATGATCATTCAAGCAGAGAACTTTCTCTTGCCCATACATTTAATATAACAACACTTTCTCCTACGGGCCATTTTATATTTTACTGAACTAACTAGTTCTCTTGTATTTTCATGTATTGAAATAAGGATGGAGTTTTCTTTCACTTCTTCTTCATAAGATCAGTAGCATCAAATGAAGAAAAGAGAGGATAGTTTCAAAACTCTGTCAATAAGGGATGAGAGTGCTATCAAGAGCCAAGAGTCTAGGCCCTCACAAATCACATGGTCACTTCATTTATGAAGTAATAGAAATCCAAAAAAAAAAAAAAAAACCTTGTATTTTCATGTATAGAAATAAAACTACCAAAATGGAGAATCAACTTAAGAATTAGTTGAGATTCCTATAGTCCGACTTTATCCAGAGAAACAAGTGGCCGACCAGCTTTTTCAATTGCTATCATTGATTGCTTAGCCATTATAAAAGCAAACTTTCTTTAAACATGAACAGATACCTAATGGAACCAGCCACCAACCTGATAGTTATCATAAGATGTAGTGGGGCAAACAAACCTCGCGAATCACGGAATTAAAGCTTAAGATGATGCTGCATTCTAGGAAGGCCTTGTCCTTTTTTCCAAAGCTCTAAAGGCTCCACAGTCTTAAAAGCAAAACTCCATTATAAAAAGCAGATGTAGACAAATCCACACAGTGGCGCTTTGGATTTGAACTGAGAAACAGGAAGAATTCCGACCTGCAGTGACTGAATTTCAGAATCATAAAACCCTATTAATAAAAGCGGAATTGGAAGCAGTTGATCTAGCATCCCCCATATACCCAGTCGATTAATCGGTGGAGAGAGGTCCCACCAATTGTAATCATAGCATCATATGACCAATGGAACCCATCAATCTTGATTCATTTTTTCCCATTATTCTCTTGCTGCCGCTTCTTCATCTACTCCCTTTCTTTGCTTGATTTATCTATAGTTCCAACTCTCCCATCTTCATAAGTTGTTCTTGTGTTTCTACAACCCACTTTGTCTTTGCATTTCGAAGAATCATTTGCCAATCCCCATGATGGCGTGAGCTTTCCCCGTAAAAATCAATTTATATGATATTCTTTCGTCCACATTTCTTAACTTGGAAAAGATAATATCTCTACTTAAATAGTGGGGATGCATTGAACCTCAAGTTTGTAAAGGCATCGTCCATCAATATGATATTATGATGGGAGGAGTGGGGTCGATGGGTATTTGGCCCTCTCTCCCATGATTCTTATTTGTGACAGTGGAGAGCAGTGGTTTAGACCCAAGACTCCTCGATTCACGAATTGAATCACCCAAAGCAATGGCAAAAATATTGCACATTTATTTAGAGTATTTATGGGTGATTCACTTAGTTGTGCTATGTGGGTTAGTGATATTACAATTATGATCATTAGATATCTAAAGAAATAGTATTACTTTGTGATTTGTAGAATTTTATACTTAAATTTAATCATATATCCCTTTTCTACATTCTAATATTCTACCCCGACTTATGTAACCATGGCATTATATTATACGATGTGACACCTCAAACAACTAAGAATTAGGTTACACATGTTTTAATAGTGGGGTACTTACTCACTCTCCTACATTTAACCTACATTTATTCAAATTTTCTTTAACCAAATTTCTTTTTTATTCCCCAATAATGCACACTTTCACCTTTCCTTTCTCCCTAATATTTTAAAATCTCAAAATTACCCCTTGATACTCACCCGTCTCCTCCCTTCCTGGTTTTTGACTTGAATGGTCCCATCGGAGAGGAGAGTTTCTTATATATATAATCATTGATCAAAGTGTTCCATATTTCAAACTTTAAAGACCTGAAGTGTGCTTTCATCTATAAATATGGGGTAAGCGAACTCTATCCTCTTGCACGGCCACTGTGCCAACTGGGGGACAATGTCATCTTTTCGCACCCATCTATGCTTGGGCATAGAGTCATCAACATACACAAGCGAGCAGGGTTCTTTTCTCCTTAAACATAGACTAACAGTGTTATGTAGGCTAAACATTACAAAATGGATGGCATTGGTAAAAGGTTCCCTCTTGTAGAAAAATTACAATACCTTCTATTCTACGCCATTATTCACATTGGATGACGGATGTAATGGACTACAAAGGCTTATCACCCAACCAATGTGACTCCAATCAATGCTAATTTGCCAATTGTACCTAATTTTTTTAATGTGAACCCACCGATCCTTATTTGTGTGGGAGTCACTGATGCAACTAGTAACATTTCTGGACAGATTACCTGTATCATACACAAAGAAAATTATGTCTCATTAAGTGTTGATTATATGATGACAGGAAATACCTTGGAAACATGCACTCGGGGCCTTCTTATTGGCACGAAGCAGAAGAGGGACGATGAATGGAAAATCGGGGAGATTTGGAGCGATTCAGAAGATTTTGGAGAACTAATTTTTTATTACAATACCACTTCATGGCGTTGGATTGTAGTTTTCCTCACACCCTTCTTTTTTTTTTTTTTTTTTTGGATGTGTATAAATTTCTGTCTAGCATTGTTTTTTGTTTCAGACCCAACAACAAAGTGGTACTAATAATGTGTAGGAGAGCACTTATTGTAATAACAAAACGTTCTCATTTTTACAATTTCAGGTCATACTTAATGAAAATTTTCTTTTCCTGATCAAATATATATATATATATATATATGTATACTAGTAAAAGTGTACATGCAAATGCACGTGCGGTCGTGTGTGTGTGTGTGTTTGTGTGTGTTTGAGAGAGAGAGAGAGAGAGAGAGAGAGAGAGAGAGAGGAGAGAGAGAGAGAGAGAGAACAAATCTACATCAGACTAGATGTATTTCAATCATCTATAATATCCATTGAAGTAATTAGTAATTTAAATCATTGTTGGAAAATCAGGTTTTGTGACTCGACTCATCCTCTTTAAAACCTAGTGAGTCGGAGCGAGTCACAAAAAACTAGGCGAGTCATGTCAAATTTCTCCCTATTATTTGCATACTAGTCTTTCCCAAGCAATCCAAATAAATAAATTAATAAATTAATGAAATGAGACAAGATAGAATAAAAGTGTTTATTTTTTTATTTTTTTTTATGAAGCTCATCATTCATTGTCTCTTGGATGAAAGTGATAAAATCCGACTTGGAGATGTCATGGTCATAAATCATGTTTTTTAAATTAAAATTTAGATGTATACATTCAATAATTTAAAATTCAAGCTATTTCTCCTTTAAAATTCATATTGACTTTGCACACCAAAATCATTTAAATGTTGATCTCACTAAATATAAGCCATCTACTCTAATCATAATGGATTTATATACCAAATTGAAGAGAATTACATACAATGCAATTTAAAGGGGATAACTTCTCAGTCTTATGTTTCTCAATCATGCAGAGAAACAATATTATAATATTAACTTTTTGCCAAAGTTCCAAATAGAAGAAAAAGGAAAGTGAAAGGGAGAAATTTAAAAGAGAAATAAGGAAAGTGGAATGGAGGAGTTTGGAAGAGAGAATAGAGTGTAGAAAGGAGGTGAGAGTTTGGGAGGGAGAAGGAAAGAGGAGAAAGGATTTTGGAAGAGAGGAGGTGAGAGTTTGGGAGAGGGAAGGAAAGTGGGGAAATCCTCACCGAACTCACGTTTCTAAATTTTCTCTTTGAATTTTTTTTCTTTGAAACTGAAAAAGGTGTCAATAATTTATAATAAAATAAAAAAGATAAAAAAATAGAAAAAAAAAGATAAAAAGAAAAGATAAAGTAATCAAGTGAAAGATTTGTCACTTCACGCTTTTATATAATAATAATATTATATTAATAATCAATTCCATTCATGTGACCAACATGTTGTGAGGAGCTGTTTTGTGAATAGATTTTACAGTTTTCTCAAGTAACCCAGACTCCGAGAGTGGCTTTATGTCTTCATGTAGAATCATCTCAGTGGTGCGTAGAATTCATTTTAGGTCTGCAAGATTAACTGCTCCCACAGGCAAAATGGAAGACCACATCATGTCCTCAGTGACGTTTAATACTCCTTTAGTCTTGAGTAGGCAACAAGGTCTACCAGGAGGTCCAGGACTGGAAGACTCGCTTTAAGAGAAAAGTTTCATGGACGGACACACGCATACTCGAAGGTGGGCATATCTAACTGTGCCCACATGGAAAGCTCATGTCACAATTCCGCAGGGTCTGATCCTCCACCCCTCCATAGCCCCATGTATTCTCTTCACATGAGTTTTCACATGTGAACAACTCCATTTGATCTCCTTGACATGTGAGAAGGGAGCTTGGCATCTTCTTGCCCACAAAATTGCACTACTATCAGGCCTGCCATGCTCATTGCCCACCTATAGAAGATTAAGGGTGTGTCCAGTCTCCCACAGATCCTGCTCACTTCATTTGAATCTTCCAATTGTTCAGTAATGCGCAATCACATAGTTTTAAGCCCACATTGTTTGAAGAAGAACAAGAATTTACTTCCGGAGCATCAGAACTAGCAGTCCCTCTCATCCTACGCGGATAAGCATTCCAATGGTGGAATATAACATTAAATTTTTTACAGGGAATAACGTAAATTTCATTATTAAAAATATTAAATATAAAATTCTAAATCAGAAATTTCTATACACAAATAGATAAGGAAAATAAAGAGTTGAAAGTTGAAACATATAATCGGCTCCGCTCCTGTGTCTCTCTCTCGAGTCTGGTGATTTAGGGATAACAAGTAGTTGGAGTTCTTACCCAAAAACAAAAAAAGTAGTTGACAGTTTATTCCAGTAAAGGCTTTGTTCTATTTTACTTACATTTGCATTCCTATTGATGCAGTCAGCCCCACGGACCTTTATCAAGTAATTGGAGCTTATTTTTTCAGTGTAAATCATGGGCATCAACATGGGCTTGTTCCTTGGTTTTGTTATCATATATTTAAATAGTTAATGTAGAACAAGGGATTAGGATACTTGTGGATAGTGGTGAAACTTTGGTCTTGACAATCTGAATCCGTCTTGATCTACCTTGAGTCTAAATAGGGGTTGGGCCAAGTTTTTTTACCCTGAGGGCGAATTCAATTGAAAAACCCCAACCTTGGGTCTGGGTTCCTAGAATTTAATCCTGAATTTTTATATTAGAATTTAGGGCTCCTATTGGTATTTCATTTTTCTATAATTTTTTAATGTATAAGATATGAATGGCAAAAACAAGTCAATCAAAGTTAATCCAACCATTGCAGAAGTTAGGATCAACCCAACCCGACCCAACCTGACCCAACCCTGTCAGGGCCGGGTTGGGCATAGGTTGAATTTTGAGGACCTTGCGTTGGGTTAAGATTTTAAGAAACCCGGCCATATTGTTGCACCCCCACTTGTGGCTTTAAAAGCTGCAGGGAAAAACCTTAATTGTGAATCTTCTATCCTACACCTTAATTTTTTTCTCTCTCGGTTATCTCTCTCTTCTCTCTTTGCCTAATTTGTTACAAGACCACCATAGTAAGCGATTTCGAACATCGACAAACCCCCATGCAACTGATCTCTGCTATTCTTGAGGAGAGGATAAGGAATCACTTCCTTGATGTTGTACTTATATGGTAAAGGTTTCCTAGATCTGAATTATCTTAGTATGAAGAAGAGATAGAATACTGCTCTGTTGGAAAATCATACAGTTGAGTTCGAATTTCTTTACAGGTGACTTCGATCTGGAGATGAATGGTTCTGCTGTTTAGGTGAAGATGGAGTCTTAATTAGGAGGTTATAATGGTCTTGAGTAAGGAAGACGAAGAGGAGGACGGGCTTTTTGATGGAGCTTGCATTTGAAGGATCCATTACCAATTTACCATTATTGATCCACTACTCTGATCCAGAGAACCATTTTTATGGATAAGAGATAAAAAATTTAAGTTCACTGAAACAAAACGCAAAATTACAAATTGATAATTGATAAATGAATGCGAAGTTTTTTATAATCTTTGAAATGCTTCTAGCCGCAGACAAAATGGGGAAAGACAGAAGAAAAAAAATAAAAACAAACCTTCTCGCTGGCAACCTAAGATGGTAGCGATGGGAAGTGCATTTCTCGCCGGAGATGAAAGAAGAAGTATTTGCCGATGACGGAACTAGCAGTACTCGGATGGAACTCGTCTGAACCCTTGGTCGTAGGTATAGAGAGAAAGAGATAAGGATAATGAAATGAGTAAGGAAATGAAAGTAAAATGGTAAAGAGGGTATTTTGGGGATAATGAAAATGAATATATTGTCAGTGTTTTGTTCATAAAGGCAAAAGCATCATTTCATAGCATTCCTTAACAATGACTGATGGTAGGGGGTCTAAATCTAATTTGGTGATACAGAGAGGGTGGTCATATAATTGTGGTATTCTCCAGGGGATAACGTTGTAAATTTTCATTTTTTTAAACTTAGAATCTAAGATTCAAGTTGCCAAAAAATCCCACAATGGAGATGACCATCTTAGATCAGATTAGACCCATGGCCCACAAAAACTTACTATAGGCCGGACATGCCACGTGCTAGTGGGCGCTGTGTCTTTCTCTCTTGTTTTTCCGGTGCAATTCCTTCTCTTGAGGGCAGATAACAACTGATCGATTAACTAATCAGTCCTATATGAAACCAGGACCGATCGGTAACTGGTCCGGTCAGTTTTGGTTTTTAAATTGTATTTTTTTTTTTTGGATGAATTGAATTGTACTTACATTGGTTCAAATAAATGGAAGACCGGCTAACTAAGCCCAAAGGGAGTGAAACTTTGAGTCCATATATTGGCACTTGGTCGATCTAGGATAGAAAGAGAGCGGATCAAGTCCTCGTATGAGAACTATTTCATACGGGACAAACCCTATGATGGATTCCATCTGTGTGGATCAGACCATACAAGAATGATTCCGATACAAGAACTTGATCTACAGTCAGATAGAAGTAGACAAAATCTATGATTATAGAGCTTGTCGATTTGAGATTAATAATAACATGGGTATGCTTGGTCGAATTACGTGAATTGTGAGGGAAAAAATCAAAACCCCTTGTATAAACCCTTGTAATTGTTTCATAATCATTTCGAACTGGTTATTCTTTCAGTTCAATTCCGGTTACAAAATACACATCACAAAATACACATCACTTTAATGACTAGACCAAACCCGATAAGCCCGGATCCTCTCCATCAGGGTGTAAGAACCAGATCTCATGAATAGTGTGAGATGGGGTTGGAGGGTACATGCAGATGCATGAAGAGGAACCAAATTAAAGGGTTTGCCACTTCAGTTCAACAATTTGGATGTTCAGAGACTTAAAAATAGTAGGAAAATTAGTTTGACCAGCAACAAGATACATGTATTTACGCGTCAATCCAAATGTCTATAGATACTAAGGTTTATAGCAACAAACTAAGGTTTTCCCTTTTATTTATTTATTTATTTTATCTTTCTCCTTTTTTTTTTTCTGTAAAAGTTGGCACCTGTTGTGTAACATATGAATAAAATTTTATATGGGACGAACATATCTGTTATGAAGATACGGTAGAAGTGTGGTGGGAGTGTTTATCCATCAATGTTGATGTTTCAAGATGTTAATTGTAAGTTGAGACGTGCATGCCACTTGCCAATCTCATAATGTCAGTATTTGCCCCTTTGGTGTAACGAGTTTAGAATGCAAAATTGGCTCCAAGATACGAAAGGGAAAACCAAATCAAACAAGAAAGAGAATTATTTTTAAAACTAATATATTTCTGTTAAATACATTTAGGTAAAAAGAAACATGTCTGCCCGCGTGCTTGCGTGTGACTATGCCCAAACACAGATGCACAAAAGAAAAAGAAGGCACTACCACCCTCCTCCCTCCTCCCTCCTCCCTCCTCCCTCCTATATGATTCTATACGGCCTCCCATTGACCTGCTTTTCGGCACAATGACTGTCCAAGTGAAGAGATTTCTCTTCCCATATAATTAATACAACAGCACCTTCTCTTACGGGCCATTTTATATTTTACTGAACTAGCTAGTTCTTTTGTATTTTTATGTATTGAAATAAGGATCGAGTTTTCTTTCACTTCATCATGAAGATCAGTAGCATCGGATGACGAAAAGGAAGGATAGTTTCAAAACTTTGTCAAGAAGGGTGGAAGTATAATCAAGACCTAAGAGTCTAGGCCCTCACAATTCACATAGTCGCTTCATCTATGGGGTAGGAATTCTTCTTTTTCTATATTTGATGGAAATTAAAAAAAAATTAATAATAATAATAATTACTTGTATGTTCATCTATAGAAATAAAATGAACTACCAAAATGGGAGTCATCTCTTGGTGTATGATATCTTGTATTCCGTCACAATTTAATCCAGGGAGTATTGATGCAGATGCCTCGATAGGCAGGACAGCGGTTAGCGGGCCATGGAGTTGCAAGGGAGGGGGGGGAGCCCCTCTGCAAGCGGGAGTGTAGGGGGTGGAGCCCCTACTCGAATTTTTTATTTAAGGGCAGTTTCGTACTTTCTGGATTTGGGTTTTTCGTTATATATTTGTAGCGAGAGTTTCTTTTTCTGTAACGCAAGCAATACTGAGAGGTGTGGGGAAGAGCGTTGTAACCCTATTCTCCAAGTGAAAGGATGCCCCATGCCCATCTTGGATATGACTGCAAGAGATTAGATGTACCAGCACAAACTAAAACTATAAACGTCAAAAAAGGAAGAGTAGAGCTTGGATTCAGGCTTGCTGGACCATCTATATGCATGAGAGGAGGAAAATTTAGTACCTCATTATATAAATTAAGATCAATAACCCACCATTGAATATTGGTTAAAATATTTAATGGTTAGGAGGTACATGAGAGAGCAATATCTCATTCCTATGCTTCCAGATA
>NC_056563.1:18489668-18524290 GCF_013358625.1 Macadamia integrifolia | reverse complement strand
AGCTGGCCACGATAAAAATCAAGATCAACCTGGCCCAGCTCAGCCTGATTAGGATCAATTGGGGCCTGGTTGGGCTTGATCTAAGCAAAGAGTGCTGATTAGAGTTATAAAAAAATCCAATTCCGGCCCTATTTCAACCCCTAGGCTGAGGTTAGTTTTAAAAAACTCAAAACCGAGATCTCGATTGAAATTGATCTAGAATTGCTAGGAATAAACTTAAAAACCTCCTCTTTTATTTTATTTATTTAATTTTTTTTTTTTTTTTGAGAAAACAAAACTTCTAGAAAATAAAAGTGTAAAGATTTTCACTTGTATCATACTCAAGTTTTTCAATTGTATCTTGTGTATAGTTAAGTATTTTTTTTTGTTGAAATATGTTGAACCGATAAGTTATGACCCACATCTATATGATTCTTAGGGGTGTCAATTGGTCGGCTAGGCCAGCTTTGGTTGGTCCTAATCGAATTTTTCCACTTTAGGACCTCACATCGTGATAGGCCTGTTAAATAATTAGGCCTCATGTATATTCATGTATATAATACACACGATCCTATTTATAAACAATTGGTCGGGTACTGGTCCTTAATCAGGCTAACGAGGCTAATTAGCCATTTATCTCTAATTGAGCTTTAAACATGTTGGACCAAGTAAAAGGGCTATGATTGAGCTATAAATGTGTCATGTTAAATTGGGCTAGTAATCGGTCGATTCCAATTGGACACCCATTAGGTTGCACTGAGAACAATCTATTACAAACAAATCAGGCTTGAGCCCAATATATTTATTAATTAGGTTAGTCCGATTCAGGCTTCAAAGGATCGAATGTTATTGTAGATTGCCGTTAGGCTTGAACCTACAAACCACAAGTTAGAAATTGGCCCAGAGGGAACTTCAAGAAGAAGGCTCTGATGCCTAAGTTAGTACTCATATGAGAAGGCTTGAGCCCGACACATTTATTAATCGGGTCATGGGTCGATCCATTGGATTGGATTCGGTTCGACCTGATCTGGTTCGACCCAAACAGATTTTGTCCAATCAGTTTTTTTTTCAACAAATTGATTTGGTTTGGTTAGGTTCAATATGATTTGATTTTGGATCAAATAAACCCTTTAATATGCTATTGAGCTTAATGAGCTGCAGTGATGAGTTTAAGTTAATATTGATTTGAATTAAACATTATATGAGTTAAACCCATATCTAAATCACTTAAAAAGAAATAAAACCCAACCCATCACTATTTAAATAAAAGAAGAAAAGTTCAATACTTATATCATTAAAAGAATTTAGAAAATTTAACCAAATATGCATTATGATGAGAAAATCCCCATCTCAAACTCAACCCATATCATATGAATAAAACATTAACTAATTATTACATCATCTTTAATGGTTGATTTCAACCTCTTTAATGGCGTTCACCTAATAATAAATAATTTAAAATTATTCCAATCAAGCAATACTTTCATGATTGATCTTAATTTTAAAACGATCCATAACCTGTTGGCAAACCCAAGCTCTGATATCACTAATGGAATTTTAAAACATAATAATTCTTAAATCATAATAAAGGATATTGTCAATACACTATGAACCATTTCAATACAAGAGGGAAAACGACATACTGTTCACCGTCAATGGCATGTTGTTTCGAGCGGAGCTTGTCGTAGCCATTGATGCCGTCCTTGCATGAATGAGCAACCTTCTTCTTCTTCAATGGAGGTGGGTTTCTCTCCTTAGTATTTTCTCAATACACTTCTCTAATGGGTGAGATTAGTACGTTACTGTACAAGGACGGACCTAGTCTCCTTTAATAACACAATTCCTATCTTCCATTAAGGTAGATCAATCAATTAGAGAGTAAGTCTTCCCTATTTGCAACCAAACTAATATGGTGGGTATTCTTTATAGAATCTAAGATAATTTGCAATCAAATCAAATATTGAGTTTCCATAATAGGACCCAATCAATAATCAATTGGGACAAATAAGGAAAATAAATCCTACATGTGATGATCTTTTGAATTGACATAGCATAGAATATAAGGATCTAGTCCCAGGCCACTGTGTGCTTGAGATTTTATGGGTATGAGCCAGGCTGGGCTTTGATCTTACCTGATTTTTCAGTGCAAGAAGTGTATTTAATCTTTATCACATTTATATGATGTGGAGAGGGTTTCCCATATGGCGGAAGGGTGAATCTCCCACGCCACATCAATGGCACTATGATAAACAATAGTTTTCACATTTGAGAGGGACATAATGCATACTATCATGGAAAACTTTTTGAAAAAATTACATGCTTACACATTTTTGGGTTTTCCTTTACAATACTACCCACTTAAAGCTTCAGTTAACAAAAATACTCAAAATCAGGTTTGGGTTTACAAACCATTTTACTTAAGAAAAGTACCCAAAATCAGATCTGGGATTACAAAACTACCCAAAATAGTGTTTTTCCTTTGTTTTTCACATTCAATCAAAGTGATTCTCCTTCATCTTTCACATACAATCAGGTATTTTTATTAACTTAAACTATGAGTGGGTAGTTTTGTAAACATAAATCTGATTTTGGATATTTTTATAAACTGAAACATTGAATGGGTAGTTTTGTGAAACTAAACCTTGATTTTGGTTCTTTTTGTTATCTGAAACCTTGGGTGGATAGTTTTATAGAGGGAAACCCAAAAGTGGGTAATCATATAATGTTCTCAAAATTTTTTCCATATATGATATAGGCTGCGTTTGGTTGCAAGGGAAATGGGAAATGGGAAATGGGAAAGGGAAGGGAAGTGAAGTGAAGTGAAGGAAATTTTTTTTT
The DNA here is from genome assembly GCF_013358625.1 of Macadamia integrifolia. Lineage (NCBI taxonomy): Eukaryota > Viridiplantae > Streptophyta > Magnoliopsida > Proteales > Proteaceae > Macadamia > Macadamia integrifolia. Next base: position 18,521,473 of record NC_056563.1, on the reverse strand, counting down.
CCCTTTTGAGTCATTTGGTTGCAATAGAAGTGAAGTGAAATTCATTTCCCAAAGTTATTTGGTTAGATGTAAAATAGATGTAAAATTTTAAAAATTTGAAGATGCTATATATATATATATATATATTTACTAGGAGAGGCAAAAGATTTTCTTATCCTGCATACTCAATGGAACACTTGGCATGAGAGAAATGAGAGGCTTTTGGGTTCAATTGCAGTCCAAGTTGCAACTCTATTGCAGACAGGGATTATAACTATCTGCAATAGATCAGTGGTGGCAATGGGTAGCCCGGTCAATAGAGCCCAGCTGTTACAAAATGACTCAAAGTTTTGGCTCCTGTAGAAGGCTGGTCTTGGTTTAATTTGTAGATTTAGGGCTCCCAGTTGTCACCATTGCTAGTGACATTTGACCTGTAATTACACTCTCTAAATTCCTAGGTTGCTACACTGCAGGCATGTCATCGTTGATTCAGAGGGCTCCCACTTGTTCCAAGGAGAGCTGGTGTATGCGACACTTCGAAATAAAAACCTATTTCTTGTATTTGTACAGCAAAAAAATTTGTTAGGAAATCCAACAATGGAGCAAGGGTATGGAACAAGGTTTGGATCACAGAGTAGTGAAAGTGGGTTGGATGTTTAAACTAACAGAAACCAAATCGTTATGAAACATTTCATCAAACATTTGATGAGCAGGACCAATACTCACATACCAATGTATTACAAAAATACACGGCTTAGTTACAAAATGAAGAAGAGAATGAACATAAGTGAAGAAGAAATCAAACCTGAGGATTAGAGATTCCAAATTCTTCTCCTAAGGAAGAGAACCAAAAATTTAGTTATAAGCAAACCAAATGCAGCATCTTGTTGAGAAGGAAAGCCACTAGCAGAATGAAAGTCGCGTGAGAGAGAGAGAGAGATCGCCTCACCCTGCTTGCATGGTGAGAGTCATGAGCGGGGTGAGAGTAACGAGAGTGAGAGAGAGATTGTGAGAGTAGGGTTTTCTTTTTTCTTCTTATTTTGGTGGAGAAATAAAAATGGAAGTTTTAGTGTATAAGTGATTTTTTTTTTACATGTAAAATATATTTCCTTTGCAATCAAAAATCCAAATTTATTTTTCCTGGGAAAAAAATTCATCTTTACATAAAAGATTTGCATTCCCCTTGCAACCAAACAAAGCCATAGGGCATAGGCTACGTTTAGTTGCAAGGGAAATGGGAAGTGAAGCGATTTTTTTTCCCCTTTTGAGTCGTTTGGTTGCAACAGAAGTGAAGTGAAATTAATTTATCATAATTGTTTGGTTGGATGTAAATTTGATATAAGATAGGTGTATAATTTTAAAATACTAATAATCCAACCAAACTCCCCAAAAGATATGGGGGGTGGGAGAGTATTTTTCAATCTAAAACCCACTCAGCTCCTCAAAATTTATATTGGTTATGTGAATCAAGTCATTCAAGGTCTGTACCAAATCAAACTAAATATCATCAGATACTATGTTCTATCACTAACTAAACTAAACCATTTAATTCTATATATCAAATGAATGTAGCATAAATAAATATTTAAAATAATGTAAAAGATAATCACAAATAAAATAGTAATAGATCACAAGTGATGACGACTGAAAGGCCCATTCCAAAAGTTTTTTAGTCAAAACAAACCCAACGGGTCAGTAATGCTCCATCTGGCTCTAACCCAAAGTCTTTTGTTCTAAACAAACAAAATTGAGTTGCGTGTGTGTGTGTGAGAGAGAGAGAGAGAGAGAGAGAGAGAGTCATGAGCGGGGTGAGAGTCGCGAGAGTGGGAGAGATTGCGAGAGTAGGGTTTTTTTCTTTTCTTCCTAATTTGGTAAGGAAATAAAAAGGGAAATTTTAATGGTTAAGTGAAATTTTTTTCACATGTAAAATATATTTCCCTTGCAATCAAACATCTAAGGTTATGTTTGGTTGTAAAGGGAAATGAAATTTTCATACTTAAAAAAGAAATTAATGTAATCATTACTCATGTGACTTTAACATTAACTTCAAATCATTCCATATTTGGTTATAAAATTTCACTTTACTTTGCATCCAAAGCCCTTTGCTATAATATGTAAAATAAAATTACATGTGAAATATTTTATTACTAAATATGGTTAAAAAAATTAAATAGTTTATACAATCACATAGAGTAATGATTATGAACATTTCTTTTTAAATGATAAAAATTTCACTTCCCTTCCCTTTAAATTTCCATTGCAACCAAACCGAACCTAAATTTATTTTTTCTAGGAAAAAAATTCTACTTTACATAAAAAATTTGCATTCCCCTTGTAACCAAACAAAGCCATAGGGAAAAATGTTTTGATGGGGAAGTGTGGCCCCTGCATCTAGACACATGAGAGTGAAATGACCTGCTTGCCCCCCATGAAATGAAAAATGACATCCATACAAATGCTTTTTAATGCACTCTCATTGGCCCTCATAAACGTGTAGAACCGCACTCCCCATGTGCAACACTTCCCCTATGATATAATATACTAAATTAAACTGGATTTCATATGTGAAGGCAGGGAAGCCTAGGCCTGGGCCTAAATAAATCAACCGAGCCTTCAGTAAGCTCAGACAAAGCGGCACAGGCCCACCCCAAAATGGGCTCAGTTGGTTGGGCCTCTTGTAGGATCCCAGATTGCTTCATCTTCCACTTTTTTCTAATAAAATTGGTTTTGCTAGCATAAACATGGAGATTCAGGCTTATTAATGAAAAAGTAAATATATAGTAAAATATAGTAAAAAAGATGACCGAAGATCTACATCCATGTCTGCTCCTTGAGTTCCCGGAGCAATTCTTTCTCTTGTTGTTGACTAAGGAATTATGATATAAAAGAAAGTTTTCCTACAATCCATATTGTATGGTTCATCTACAATTTTAGGGACCTAAAACATCCCCGTTCGCCTTATTGGATGAAGTCGATATTATGCTCCTCTTGTTGTGTGATACCTTTTTCTGCCCATCTAGCCGTGGTCATTAAGGATTTCCCCTTCAACGTGGCAGAAGGAAAACTAGGTCTTACGATATATATGTTTTTTTGAAAAGATCCTTCTAGGTATCACTATGCTTAGTGAAGTATAATATTTCACTATTTGCCAAAAAAAAAACTAATGTGCTCTCTCTATAATAATAATAATAATAATGATAATAATAATAATAATAATAATAATAATAATAATAATAATAATAATAATAATAATAATAATAATAATAAATTAAAGAGTCATAGAAAGAAAACCTCCACAAGGCTTAGGTCTACCATCTAAACAGGTAAAGCCATGTAGCAATTGGATTTTTGTTTTTGGTAAAAGCAATTATATCATTATACTCATCCATGAACACATGGGGCTTGTTCTTCTTCCGACCTAAAGAATATAAGCAAAGTCACCCAACGTGAAAAATTATTTTATTTGTACCCAACAAAGAAAACCTTATAAATTATGGGAAAATAATGCTCCATGATCATCTGATCCTCTGTCCAAATACATAGAGCCATAAAATGACATCTTCATCCCTATGAAATCCAAAAAAAAATCCTCTTATTGGCTCACGTTGTATAGGACCGCACGATCAAAAAATGTTCATTTCCCTGCCTATACTAAAACTCACGTTTTTCTTGTGACAGTTTGGTTACTTTATAAAATTTGTGAATATGTTGTTAAGGTGTTAAGCTCATATCAGGTCAAATTTCAACCTAAGGTTAACTTCAGAAATGTGTCAATAGAGAGGTCTCCTAAGTGATACAAAAGTTGCCTATACAAAATTGAACAGATAAAATACAAGAGGGAGGCCATAGATAGATCACTCATTTTAAAATGTCCATCAGTCTATCCAATTAAATAATATCTTATTGTTTTTTTTGGTCGAAATACTATCTTATCGTATATCCAATAGTTTGGAAAACCTCCATTAAGAAAAAAAAAAGTTTGGAAAACCAAATTAGACCTTCATCTAATATATCTTTTTCCCTTATCGGGAGTGGGTTGGGCATGCTAGCAGGTTACAATAGAATTAGGAATGCTAGCAAGCCATAGTCGTTGGATTAGCTGGGGCAAATCTACACCATTGATTTTATATACTATATAAATATGTACAACAAAAATAACTAGCATATGACCTACCAATATACACCTGCAAGTCCTAACAAAACAGAATGTGTCACTGTCTCTCTCTTTCTCTTTATCTCTCTCCTACTTAATATCTTTTTAGGGTAATTTACAACGTCACCCCTTAGAGAATGCCACTATTATAAGAACACCTGCTCTTTTTCACTAAATTAAACTCAGACCTCTTACCATCAGTCACTGTTAAGGAATATACCACATATGCTGATATCAGCAATTATATTTTATTTTAAATACCAAAATATCTTTATTAAATATAAAGTATCTAAAATACCCATGTAATAATTTACCTAATTTACCTTTCTATCGATTTAGAATCAGGAGGGACACCACATGGTTGCAATCGATCTTCCTGGCGAGCGACAACACGTTTTGAAAGATAAGAATGGGCCATAAGCAACTAGATTGCGCCGGTGAATCGCTTTGTTTAGACTTCAAAGAACGGTTTCATCTTTCAATCAAATTGGAGACAAGGCAACTTTCTTTCTTTCTCCCATTGGATTTCTTTTAAAGCCATTTACATAATCTTCAGAATTAAGCAAATTCACCACCAAAAAAAAAAAAGCTTTAGAATATCGGACTTAAATAATTTTCAGGCCAAGGGAGAGCACATGGAGTTGGAGGAAAAACCAGCCAAGGCGTAGCACAGTGAGCAGGTGAAAAAACAAACGTTGGAAGAGCAAAGGGAACAACGGGCCAAGGGTTTATTTTTGGATTTTCCCCTTGGCACTGGGGCCTAGTGGTTTTCTTTTTCTCAGAGGGTACAGAAAGGAGATGGTTTACAATCACATTCCTGACCTTTAGCAATGATTTGGGTGGCTCTTTCAAGGTGTCCATTGCCGCCCCCCATCTGGTGCTTTCAAATTCTCTGCCATCGTTCAAATCTAGAAAAACGGGTACGGTTTACTGAACTAGAGGGAAAGAGGGACCTCGTATTTCTCCGACCGACATCTTAACTCTTAGGGTTGAACTGCTGAGAGAAGTTCCTTCGAAGTCTAACTGCTCCCTTCCTGGTTTAGGGTTTCACGAACTGAAAGAAATGTCTCCATGTAGATGTCGATATCTTCGCAATCTGAGATTTCAATAATGTTGTGCAGTGATCGTTGTCGCTTATTAGTGTTGGGAGGATCAGGTGGTGGCAGCGGCAGGGGTGGCGGTGGTGGTGTGGTGGTTAGTGAGAACATCAGCAGCAACGAGGGAGGCGAAGGTTGGTGTGATGGCCCGAAGAAAGCAAAGGGTATAATGATCAGTTTAATTCTTGATTTAACAGTGACTCACGATAAGGGGTCTAAGTTAAATTTGGTAAAATAGAAAGGGTGTTCGTATAATAGTGGCATTCTCTAAGGGGTGGCGCCGTAAATTATCCTATCTCTTTATGAGGTGCACTTTCCCTTTCCAAACAAAACTAATTCTCTCTTGGCAAAACCGCGGCGGCACGACCTCACAGCCTCTGCTACCATTTTCGTTTAACATCTCTCTATCAGCTAGTGCTAGTGATTAGTTGGGAGCAGCTCCGCATCTTTCTGCAATTGCAACTTCACTATTCCTAAAGTTCCAGATGCGTTAGAGTCTTATATTTGCCACTTTTCTATTCCTAATGTTCCGTTTCAGAAAACTCCTCCTCCTATTCCTAAACTTCGCTATTCTTGTTATATTTGTAATAGGAAATAAGAGTTAAAGAGTCTTAGGGCCCGTCTGATAACGTTTCTGCTGTTTCTGTTTCAAGAAACAGCAGAAACATAAATTTTCATTTTTAGAAACAGAAACGGAATTGAAGGTGTTTGATAAGTCATATTTTTAGAAGTCGATAGTAATCAGTGAAAGAATGGCCACAAGTCGTTTCCAGAAACGGCGAAACAAGTTGAACTTGTTTCGCCTGGGTCGTTTCTTGAACCATAAATAAGTAAAAATTTCTATTTTTTTATTTCTGAAAATAAGTGAAACGAAACAGTTTTATCAAACGCTTTTTACTCCGTTTCTGCTGTTTTTGGAAACAGAAACGGCAGAAACGCGTTTCTTGAAACGTTATCAAACGGGCCCTTAGTTGCATTCAGAAACTCCTATATTCCAAAACTTCGCTCTCTCTTTCCTAAACTTCACTTTATAGCAATTGCAACTTCGTTATTCTTGTTATATTTGTAATAGGAAGTAGGAGTTAAAAGAGTCTTAGTTGCATTCAAATTTGGTTTCCGTTTAGGATAGGATTCAGACTTCTTACTTGATTCTATAAAGCAGCTTGTAATCCAACGATTTGGCATGGATTTGGAAATTGAATGAAGCTTTTGTTTAATGCTGCTGCCAAGAGCTATGGTGCGCATCTCTCGTCCTCCATCTCCGATCTTCTCTCTTTCATCTTACCTTCTTCCTATTCTTCTTTCTTCTTCTACCCTATTTGTTTCTGATGCTGCTATCAGCCCCACAAAGTTGGATTGATCTTCCTTGATCCCTCTTCTTTCTCACAAGCTATCCCTGAAATTTTGACTTGATTGAGGTCTGTATACATCCGTTTCCTCACTTGGAGCAGGTACTAGTTTTCTGCCGTTGCTGTTTGAATATCATGAGAGGGAAGAAGACGATTCTTCTTTATTTGCTATTAAAAGCAAATTTCCTTTTATTTACACACAATCTCCAACAGAACTTTTGGAATAGTGAAAGGGTGTTTCATGGAACTTCTGTACATATTTTGAAAGAAAATAAATGCGGAACGATTCATGAAGATTGATAAGCATGCACGACAAATACTACAAAACAAGTTTTAGGCATACCTGAATCCATGGTTGAAGAATAAGAACTCCTCAATGTCTTATTGTATGCTCCTCGTACAACACGATCAATGTTGGTCTGGTCTACCCTCTTTCCCTTTTTGCTTTTGGTCGTTAGCTTCACTTAATGGGTCAGTGATAACTATATATAGGGGTGAGGGTAGGGACCAACCCTGCAATAAAATTAGGGTTTCCTCCCCATTAAGGAAACAATACCTTAGGTCCACACATAGTAATAAATATTTCATACCATTAAGGTGTGCTAATAGAATCCAATATCTCCATAGAGATCACTTACCAATAATATTGAATTCTTTCTGCTTACTCCATCTTTAGTCAACACCACTAAACCGGTTTTGGAAACAAATCTTTGACTATGCTAGCCCACCTAATAGGAAATCTTACATATTTTACATTTTGAACTGTAGAGGTAGAGGTCTACCATGTGTTGCCTAAATCAATGCTCATCCTCAATGAAACAAGTTTGCTTTTTGTTCTGTTTTCAGTTTACTGCCTATTGTTTTCATGGTATGGAAGTGTTTATGGTCACACACAGCAGAAATAGGTCTTGCAAAACATCTATTGATTTTGTGAACCAGAATGCAGTCAAGGGAGTGAAAAGTCAGGAGGAGTCACCTAGATGTTCCCATGAACTTTGTTGCAACAGGGGCAGGGGCGGGTGGCGAGATGAATATGAAAATAGAAATGAGGAAGAGGGAGAGAAGGCATGAGCATAGTAATGGGTCGCCTACAGTTGCAGACGAGGTTCGCACAAGGGGGAAGAAGATAATAGAAGCGAGAAGAAGAAATGAGAAAGAGTGAGAGTGATGCGTTAGGTAATCTATTGATTTTTTCATGGAAATCCGACTGACATCCCTCTTCCTAAAAATACACTATTTGGTTGAGCTCTATACTGTTGGATTTTAATGCAAGTTTTAAAACACAAATTAAGATTCAAAACACTTGTTCCTTTAGTTTAGTTTTGGAGATTCTTTAAGTCTCTCTATAAAATGATTATTAAATACTACAATTGCTAGTACGTAATTTATCCTTTAAAGCTCCTTAAGACATTTTCTCTTTTAAGTTTTTGAGACACTTTATGTCTCTACACAGAAGCTTCTTGAGGAAGCAATTCTTCAATTTTTTAGAGATTAAATTTGAGAGATCTTTAATCTCATATCTTTAAGTATCAATTTATTCACTTTGATTTTAAAGTTCTTTAATTCCTTTCTTTTACTCCTCATCCAAATTATCTTATAAATAGGGGGAGCATTAGCATTTGTAAAATACGGAACAAGTCATTTGAGTTATTCAAGTGTGTTCTTAATTTTGCTTCTCTTGGGTTTTGTTGGATTTTAACATGTTCATTGTGTGAGTGTTTTGTTTTCTAGTTTGAGCACAGCCCTATAGCATTCGAAGGGGTCCAATAGTCGAGTGCATGATTACTGGGGGAGCCATCGGGATATTTTATCTTAGAGGCCGATTTATAATATTCTCGGTTGCACCATAGGGGGCATCTATGGTCTTAAAGACAGTGAAAAGTGACATGACTCAGCCCACCAATTTTTCTAACAATCTTTGTTTCAAGTATCAGGAATATTTCATACAGGTGATAGATTGAAAATTTTCTTATCAAGAAGGCAACTCTGAGGTTTGCTCTCTCAATAATCTGACACAACCTTCCTTACAATTCTTAAGACTGTAGAGCCAGTTAATTGAGTGATCAAATATTTGATATGGCTAGTAATATTGTGTCAGTAATGGAGAATCTGAGGATCATTTATGACCTTGACAAAGTAGAACCATTTGATGGTTCAAATTACAAGAGGTGAAAACAGAGATTGTTGTTTGCCCTAGAACAATTAAATGTGTCATTTGCTCTGACCTCACCCTTACCTGCTGAAAGTGATGATCCTATCCTTAAAGCTCATAGGCAAGCATGGATCCAAGCGAATTATCAGTGCAAAAATCACCTTCTAAATTCTTTATCCAATGAACTTTACCATGTCTATGCATCATATGATTTGGTTCAGTCGATTTGGACTGCATTGGATAAAAAGTATACCCTAGAGGATGCTGAAGACAAAAAATATATTGCTGCAAATTATTTAGAATTTGTGATAAAGGATGACAAGAACATATCTTCCCAAGTTGATTAATTCCAAGTCCTAGTGGCAAAATTGGCCAAAGAAGGGATGGTATTGCCAGAGGAATTTATTGCTGGTTCTCTATTAGAGAAATTACTATCATCCTGGAGTGACTTCAAAATGAATATGAAGCACAAAATGAAGGACTGGACCTTGGATCAAATCTTAGTCCAGATTAAAATTGAAGAGAAGAACCGGGAAAAGGACAAAACCAAAAAGGTTAAAGAATTTCAATCTAAAGTGAATTTGGTTGAGTCGGAAAAACACGAACAATTTAAGAAAGGTCTAAAGACTAAGAAGTGGACTTCCTTCAAGAAAAAGAAGGGAAATTGTTTTGTATGTGGCAAACTCGGGCACCACAAGAAAGAATGCCAAAAAGGGAAGAACAAAACTAAGGTCAACCTCACTGAGGCTGATGTCTTCACTGCCATGGTGACCGAGGTAAACTTGGTTGAAAAACCAAAAGAATGGATCATAAACACAGGTGCTACCAAGCACATCTGTGGGGATCGGAATGCCTTTTTCAACTATTCAATGTTTGGATCAGGTGAACAAGTATATATAGGAAATTCCCAGTCATCTCAGGTCTATGGTAAGGGGCAAGTTCAATTGAAGTTAACTTCAGGAAAAACCCTTGTTCTCAAGGATGTGTTGCATGTGCCCGACATTCGATGGAATCTTGTATCTGGTGCTCTTCTCATCAAGGTAGGGTTTAAGTTATCATTTGAGGCAGATAAAGCTATTGTCTCCAAAAATAATATATTTGTTGGTAAAAGGGTATAACTCAGGTGGGTTATTTGTATTGAATGTTGCCAATGTTATTAATGAGGAAGCTGGTAGTTCTGTTTACTTGGTAGATTCGTATGATGTTTGGCATGGTAAATTAGGACATTGCAATGCATCATACATAAAGAAGTTATGCAAACTAGGTCTGATAGATGGTAATTTAGAACCTCCATCATTTTAATGTCCCATTTGTGTTGAGGCGAAATTCATTAGGAAGCCTAATGCTTCTGTAGAAAGAAAAAGTGAGCTATTGGAATTAGTTCACAATGACTTAGGTGACTTCAAATCACATGAGTCAAGAGGTGGTAAGAGGTACTTTGTAACATTTATAGGTGATTGTTCCAGGTATACTAAGGTATACCTTCTTCGGACTAAAGATGAAGCTGAACAAACATTCTTGACCTATAAAGCTGAGGTTGAAAATCAATTGGAAAGAAAATAAAAAGACTTAGAATTGATAGAGGGACAGAATTTGATACCCACTATCTATCAAAATTTTGTGAAGGTAATGGGATCATTCATGAGACAATAGCCCCATATCAACCACAATCAAATGGAGTTGCCGAAAGGAAAAATAGATCTCTAAAAGAGATGATGAACTCTATGCTTATAAGTTCGGGATTACCCCTGAATTTGTGGGGGGAAGCCATATTATCAGCTTGTTATGTCTTCAATAGAATACCTCATAAGAAAACTGGCTCTATACCATTTAAGTTATGGCATGGTAGGAAACCTAACCTTAGATATCTAAAAGTTTGGGGTTGTTTATCCAAAGTTGGATTACCTGAACTCAAGAGAAAGAAGTTAGGACGTAAAACTTGTGACTGTGTCTTTATTGGCTATGCTCAACATAGTGCGGCATATAGATTCATGGTAATTAAATCTACAGATGGCATTTTTGAAGCAAATACCATTATTGAATCTAGAGATGCTGATTTCTCTAAGCATATATTTCCTTTAAGGAAAAATTTACAAAGTGTTGATACATATTTGACCAATAATAATAATGTGTCACTTGAAAAGGCGACTGAAGACTTTTTAACACCAGGTCTTGTTGAATCTAGTGGTGAAAATCAACTTAGAAGGAGTAAAAGGCAAAGGAGAGAACCTAATTTAGGTGATGGTATGTTTACATATTTTGTCGATGATAATCCTATTACATACCAACATACCATTACATCTCCTGATGCTATATTCTAGAAAGAAGCAATCAAGAGCGAGTTAGACTCTATAATTGCTAACCACACTTAGGAATTAGTTGATCTTCCACATGGAACTAAGGTTCTAGATACCAAGTGGATATTTAAAAAGAAACTAAAGCCTAATGGTACACTTGATAAATTTAAGGCCAGATTAGTGGTCAAAGATTTCAAGCAAAAGAAGAATATAGATTTCTTTAATACTTTTTCTCCAGTTACTAGAATTGCAACCATAAGATTGTTGATTGCTATTGCATCAATCTATAAGCTTATCATACATCAAATGAAAGTAAAGACGGCATTTCTAAATGGAGATTTAGAGGAAGAAATTTATATCAAACAACCTGAAGGATGTGTCATTCCTGAACAAGAACATAAAGTCTGTAAACTTATGCGATCATTATATGGTTTAAAACAAGCACCTAAACAATGGTATGAAAAATTTGATAATATTTTAATTTCAAATGATTTTCAAGTAAATGATTCTGATAGGTGTGTTTATAGTAAGTTCCATAACAACAAAGGTGTTTTTATTGTTTTGTATGTTGATGATATGCTAATTATGGGCACTAGTCTTGATTTAGTGAAATCTACTAAGGCCTTTCTAATGTCCCATTTTGATACTAAAGATATGGGAAAGGCTGATGTGATTTTAGGAATCAAGATTATTAGAAAAGAATGTGAAATAATTTTATCTCAAGCCCATTATGTGAAAAACCTACTAAAGAACTATGACTATTTTGATAGCAAAATCATGAAAACACCTTTAGTTGTTGGAAGTCATATACAAAGAATTAAGGGAGAACCAGTTTCACAAAAAACATATTCCCAAATTATTGATTCTGTCTCTTATCTAATGAATTGCACAACACCTGATATAGCTCTTGCTGTTAGAAAATTAAGCCAACATACCAAGAATCTAGGAATAGAACATTGGGATGCCTTAGAAAAGTTATTAAGTTATTTAAAGGGTACTATGAATTATGGTTTACATTTTTGTGGTAACCCTGTTGTGCTTGAAGGATATTGTGATGCTAACTAGATATATGATTCAAAAGAAACATTGGCTACTAGTGGTTATGTGTTCACTTTAGGTGGTGGAGCAATTTCATGGAAATCGGTTAAACAAACATGTGGTACAAGTTCCACCATGGAAGCTGAATTATAGCTTTGGAAAAGGCTGGATCTGAAGCTGAATGGTTAAGGAATCTAGTAGCAGATATACCATTATGGCCTAAGCTTGTGCCTTCTTTATATCTACATTGTGACAGTCCGGCAGCTATTGGAAAGGCTAAAAGCAAAGTGTATAATGGTAAGAAAAGGCATATACGCCTTAGACACAACTTGGTGAGGGAATATATAAATAATGGTACCGTTGCTATCGACTTTGTAAAGTCAGAAAGGAATGTAGCAGACATGCTTACAAAGCCTCAATCCACCAAGGTTATTCATGAGACATCTAAAGGAATAGGCTTGAGGCCTATGTCATAAGTCAAAGTTGTTGGGTCCCGATTGACACTGAGAGGGGGGTGAATCAGTGTGCCAAATATTTTTTCACTTTCCAACTATACCCCTAATGTGGCAATCACTATCTGCACTTCAATAGCACAATCTATTGATGCTGCCCAGAGCTGCTATGTATACTACTGACCATTCTTACTGTTGCATGAAACTTACTCACATAACCTGTATTGCTGCCCAGAGCTGTCCCATAAACCTCACACGGTAATCACTGTCACATATATACACAGTCGTATGCACATCCACACTGCACCACCAAGTGGTCAGGTCTACCAGATGTACACACCCATTCTGCAGCCAAGCACTCCAATCCACAATACAAATACGAACATACACATCCACAACACAAGAAATACGTGCTTCGGCCAGTTGCCTACATGCACGGAGTAATGCCCACTGTCGGGCTCAGCATTTACTCAATACTAATTATGACTGCACCCACAGCCAAGGGAACACATTCCCAGTTTCCACCAATGACATACAATGGCTAGGTCTTCACCCTAGTTTTCTCAGAATGATTTGAGAGGCCGCACCCACGACAAATAGGTTTAGGTAGTTGTACCTACCAAGGAACACATAGCCCATGTGTCCAGCACCCACTGAACACCAATAAAATAAAGTCGGGCTTATAACAATGCCCTATAGTGAAGCACTCATACATGCAAATTTCCCCCAAATAGACTACAACTATCACTTAGGCATTTTATCAAACATCTTGCCTACAATGATTTATAATAATGGAAATTTGGCAAAAGTGAGGTTACCTTGACAAGGAGTAACCATCGGAGATGCAATAATGTCGATCTCCACTTGATGCGGACCACAATCACGTTGTCTCGGTGCCGCCAATGCTTCAACCCCGGTTGATACTTGGGTTTCTTGAAGTAACTCACAAGAACCAAATTCTAGGTTCTTCTTCTTCTTTCTTTTCTCCTTGTCTTTACTTTCATGGAGTAACAATGGCACTCACATTCACATTCACACACACACAAAGAGAGGAAACAACTTCTTCTCTATTTCCCTCTTCTTCTCTTCTCTTCTATTTTATTTTCTTTTTTCTTGGCAATAACTAATAGAACATGCTACCTTGGTTTCCAGCAACTTCCTAAGCCTCTAATGGGGGCTATGGATGAAGTGCAAGAGGATGGAAGTCTTTCATTCAAACCTTTAGCCTTCCACGAGCTTCAACTCGTTTTTCCGACCACCTCAGCAACCCCTCTACCGGATTTCTTCCCTCTGATGTATAGAGCTCGGAGAGATGAAGAATCTCCAACTTGAATCACCCAAATCGGAATTAAAATGAGAGAGTTATGACCTTTTGAAGTTGGAGCAATGAGATAGCCCGAAATGAAATCTTCGTACGGGTGGCGTAGGCTACACCGGCGGCTCGCGCAACAGGGGCGAAATCTGACCGTAGATCTCATATAAGAGATCTTATAATCCAAGCCGTCCGATTAAACCAACGGACAACAGATCCAAACCGTTAGATTTGAATCTCGATGACGTCATCATGACGTAGGCGCTGACATCGTCAGAAGTGTTGTCGATCTATGATTGGTTACTTTTCCGGATTTTAAGGGAGCTTGTCTCCCACTCACAAAAGTGAAAATGCATATTGACCGTTGGATCCGAATCTTCCATGATGGCTTTAATCAGATTTAATGAGATCATTAAGATCGGAATCCTTTTTATACCTTCTATACACGCGCGAAACACAATAATATACCTTGATATAGTGTAGCGCTAGTGCATCAAGAATTATGCATCTAACCAATCAAATCCCACGCGCAAGCATCTATCTCGTCCATATCACACCAAAATCTCAGCAGCCTTTGGATGGGCATCAAGCCTACGTGGTCGAATCTTGGCCGTCCATTTCACTTCCCTTTACTCCTCTTTATTACAATCAAGCCCCTGCCTCCATATGTTTCAGTGCTTAAAGACCCCTTGCAACTCAGACCTTCAAAATATTTAAATTACACAAAAGCCCTTCGAATTTTAAAAATAAAATCCGAAAAATCCACCCAACACCGAGAGCAACTGATGGATTTTCGGTTTGGATTTTCGAACCGACTTTACGGAAACGCTTATAACTTTTTCATACGATATCCGATCGATATGAAACGAAGTGCGTTGGAATCGTAACTAGATGCTCTACGACTTTTCAGAAGACTCAATCATCTGAATCATCCATGTAAAAAGACCAAAATGCCCCTACACCTTTCCAATGATGTATCTTTCTCATACGGAATCGGAATGCGATGAAATCAGAACCATTGGAAAGATTGTATTTTTTTCGTATTGTTACATGCAGAACACTTCCTTTAAAAAATTCATCTTCAATGCCGAAACTGCCCTCGACTGCCAAAAATGCCGTAACTTCTTCATACGGTATCGGAATGTGACGAAATCAAATGCACTGGACTAGGTAAATTACAGTCTATCTTTTTTATGAAGAACCGATCTTCCAAAAATTTCATTTTCACTGCCAAAAATGCCCTCGATCGTAAATAGGCCAATTTTGCCAGTTTTGACCCAGAAACCCGCACCACCTATTAATGATGTATTAAACCACTCCATGCATACCAAGCTGCTCTGTTATCTCATCGATGACACTGGATACTGCCATGTCATCATTTTCATCCACGTCACCCAAGCTGGCCACGTCATCACCGCCACGTCATCACTGCCACGTGGCCGAGTTGCCAACAAGGACAACCATAAAACAACAAAAGTGATGGACACCCAACCTATGTGATAGGAGATCCATGGAATTAGGTTCAAATGATAAAAACAAAATCACTGGATGACTTGATTAGTACTATCATATGCCTACTTCAGATTAGATGTGAAAGATAGTACTCACCATAATGACAAGGATGATGAGTTTATAAAACTCTTAATCGGCCAAGGCTCATGTCATATGGGGGTATGTTAACTGTGGTGCATACTGTGGGCTGACCTAAGTGGATGTAGGGGGTGAGGCTGCCTCCGATGAGAATTTTACGGGCATATTCTCTAAACATTCATGATCCTAAGATGGGGACAAAGGCCGAAAATTGTTCACAATATATAAAAGAGTGACTATGGCATCGGATGGTAGGATATGGATGGTAAGTTAATCGACTACACCAATGAAGAAAGGTTCAAGAAGTCTGACTTCACCCATACTCTGTAGCGTGGCTTATCAGACCTAGTGTAGATTCAAGTCCGAAAGACATCTACAACGATGTGTCCTACCATTCTAATGTGCTCAGACTAAATTTTTTTTTGTATTTATATTTTTATCAGTATTTTGAATCTTGTGGGGGAATTGTTGGTTTTTAATGCAAGTTTTAAAACACAAATTAAGATTCAAAACACTTGTTCCTTCAGTTTTGGAGATTCTTTAAGTCTCTCTATAAAATGGTTATTAAATACTACAGTTGTTAGTACGTAATTTATCCTTTGAAGCTCCTTAAGGCATTTTCTATTTTAAGTTTTTGAGACACTTTATGCCTCTACACAGAAGCTTCTTGAGGAAGCAATTCTTCAGTTTTTTAGAGATTAAATTTGAGAGATCTTTAATCTCATATCTTTAAGTATCAATTTATTCACTTTGATTTTAAAGTTCTTTAATTCCTTTCTTTTACTCCTCATCCAAATTGTCTTATAAATAGGGGGAGCATTAGCATTTGTAAAATACGGAACAAGTCATCTGAGTTATTCAAGTGTGTTCTTAATTTTGCTTCTCTTGGGTTTTGTTGGATTTTAACATGTCATTGTGTGAGTATTTTGTTTTCTAGTTTGAGCACAGCCCTATAATATTCGAAGGGGTCCAATAGTCTAGTGCACAATTACTGGGGGAGCCATCAGGCTATTTTATCTTGGAGGCCGATTTATAATATTTTCGGTTGTACCATAGGGGGCATCTATGGTCTTAAGGACAGTGTCAAGTGACACGACTCAGCCCACCAATTTTTCTAACAATCTTTGTTTCAGGTATCAGGAATATTTCATACAGGTGATAGATTGAAAGTTTTCTTATCAAGAAGGCAATACTAAGGTTTGCTCTCTCAATAATCTGACACAACCTTCCCTACATATACTGATATCAGTCTCTATGTATTTTAGCATTACAATAAAAATATAAATCTAATGATTTATATCAATTTCCAGCTAATTCAACGACCATGGCTTGTTAGCATTCCTAATTCTATTGTAACCTGTTAGCATACTTGCCTTTTTCCCTTATCTCAAAATTAAGTAATGTTCGTTCCAGTTTAGATAACTTTCTCAAAATATATATAAGCAATCTGGACATGTGTATATCTCCCTATCTTCTTGTGTCAAAACACTTTTGCCGTATTTTATGAAGAGAGATAGACACAGGGAATGCTGACATAGGCTGTACTCTTAGGTAGAAAACTACTTTTCTAAAAAATATTGAAAGAAAGCTCTATATAAGGATGTGTTGTCCTTGCACCAATACACTAACTCAAGCATGCATGGGGGCATCAACCAAAAGAGGTGTGAAGGTCATTTTGCACTCCTGTGTCTAGGCGTAAGGGCCACACCCCATAGAGAATACTCCCCACTCCATAAACATTCACTTGATATATATTTTCCTTCAAGTGTTGTGAATCAAGGGATTGATAAAACCATTCCTATAGTTGCCACGAATATAAATGGATAGCCAACAATTCAAATTCGTGATTCATAACTATATATATTTAAATATTTATCCAAATAGGCATACGGATTTGGGCTATCGATTTGGCTGCTTCGATTACAGTTCAGGATTATAGGAAATGATTTAATAATATATAAAATATTATCCACGCACACAGAATGCATACAAATAAATAAATCATGCGCTTTATTATTTGTATTATAATGCACGTGTTAATTTTTGGTGCCAGATGATTTTTTTTTCTTCTAATATAAAATATATTTTTTTCAATGAATGTAATTCCTCTCATTTCACATAAAGTTGTATCAAATGGTTTTCAATTTTTTGAAAATCCTTTTTTCATCCCTGCATTAAATACCTTTTAAGAATTAGACAAGGTGTGTACAAGGCCCGGGAATGAATTCACTACCATATGACTGACTAACGATTACTAACAAATCTGGCTTCATACAGGCGAGTTGTTGCCTGCAATCTGAACTAAGGACAGGTTTTTGGAGTTAGTTCACCCTCGCGGGATTATGACCCTTTGTTCCGTCCATTGTAACACATGTGTCGCCTAAAAAATGAGGGTCATAATGACTTGATTTCACCTTCACCTTTCTCTAGCTTATCACCAACAGTCTGTTCACAGTTCCAAACTCAATGATGACAATTAAACATGAAAATTGAGCTCGTTACAAGACTTAACCTAAACACCTTACAGCACGAACTAATGACAACCATGTGACACAAAAGTAAGATTACCATTATGGGTCTTGCAGTTGTGGTTGGCTTTTCTAACATTGCATTATTGCTACACCAATAGTAGGTAGATTCCATTAATAAAAACTGTCTATGACTTCTAGGATAGATGACTTGGTCCCTTCCTTATTCTTGATTTCGTGATCTTTGTAATTAGGATGCCATGAGTTTCTCATGCCTCCTTATTCAATAATATTTTTTCTTATGCTTATCCTTGGCTTTGTGATCTACTTTTTCATCTTGTGGCTTAGGTGGGTGGTGGAGGACCAACTAAGTGCCCCCATCAACATGGTTCAAATAAGCAGAATTGACAATGGGATCAATTTTATTGGTTTTCATTTCAATTCAGTCGAAATTGGTCAAAATCAATACGAATCAATTGTATGTATACCTTTGTTACAGGGGGGAAAAATTTATGCTAATTCAGTCATTTTTTTTACTTATTTTTCACCTTAAAATTTCAATTTTGGACTTCTCAATTCTTGCGATTCCCAATCCACTTAAATAGGCTCGATAATTTCTTTCTTCAATAGGCCAGTTTGCTACTCTAATCGAATTCAATCTAATTGAATCGATGACCTAATTCTGACCACTGTTAGTAAAAACACGTTTAAAATACATTTTTTCATATACTTATCAAAAATACTTGAAAAAACTGCAAATGGCAAAGCATTCCAGTTCTAAACACATTCCCATTTTTTGGCCTTTTTTTAGACTTGACTTGTTGAGTATAATGTCTACTTAATTGACCATATCTCTCTCTCCCGAACTCTGATCGACCTGATTCTTTAGCTTACTTGAAGCTAATTCAATGGCCTATATTTCTTATGTATCGCCTTCAACTCAATATCAATGTATGGGCCCCAAATTTGATATATAAACTGATGCATTTGTTGAAAAATGTTGCTAAAATGATGATTCCCAACTCAAATTGAACATATATTACTTCAAGAGTGTGTTGACTATGTTGATAACAGTGAAGAACAACATAACCAATCCACATTGATCAATAGAATTTGGACATGTGTGGTGTATGAATTTAGAATTGTTATTGGATGATATTCAATTATATGTCATAAAACTTATAATGAGCCATGAGATATATATGCGTTAGTGTTAGACAGTACAGTTGTTTTGAACATTAGATGCAGATATTCATGTAATAATTCATTAATTTATACAAGTATACTAATCATTTTTTCAGTCCTATTTGTTTAAAATCTACATATTTCAAATCCAAAAGGTCTGTTTTTTTTTTTTTTTTTTTTTTTTTTTTTGGTGATAGGTAATCTCAGTGGAAAAGGACATTTTCCCTTTTTAATTATTTACCTAATAAGATGGATTATAGAGGGGACGGCATCCATTGCTGACTTGGCTGTTAATCATTGGACAGATAATTGGGCAGAAGACAGGCAGTAGAAAGGATCAAAATCCTATGTTTTTTCTTGTTTTGTTACCTGCAGAACACGACACATGGACAACAGAAGATTCAACGGTCAAGGTTGGATGAGAATTATTACATCCGGTGGTCTTAAAGTTATCTACATACCGTGTCTTGCAAGTAGCAAAACAAGGAAAAACAGAAGGATGAAAAAAACGGAGGATTATTTTCCGTAGAAATTTGGGCTGGTCTCAATCTCTTGGTCTGCATTCTTGACTCTGCTTCCTCAGTTCCTCACTGGCATATGAGTGAGAGAGAGAGAGAGAGAGAGAGATCATTCCCTTCTCTCGTCCCTTTTGTATTAATTCTCCACTTTCGTAATCTTCTCTCTCAGATAGAAGATAGTTTCCTCGCATCGGATCATACAATGGCGGTCTCTCTGCAATTCTGCCATTTCTCAACCCGTACGGGAATCTCCTTCCCGGAGAACCGGGCCGGGATCCGTAGTGGTTTCATTAATCGGAAACCATTTACCGTCCGCTGCAGCGGCGGGTCTTCGACCCCGGCGACGGCCACGGACTCCGAATTTGATGCGAAGGTGTTCCGTAAGAACCTGACGAGGAGCAAGAACTATAACCGCAAGGGCTTTGGTCACAAAGAAGAAACCCTCGAGCTCATGAATCGCGAGTATACCAGTATGTTCTTTACCCAAGTGCTGCAATTTCTTTAGTTATTCTCTGGTTTGTTTCTTTGTTGCTCAAAATGAACCAGTAATTGGACTGAGTTTGTATGAGTTTATTGATTTCTTTTTACCCTGTTTTCTTTGCTTTTCATGTTTGATACTTTGATAGCAACTGTGGCTTCTAAGTAGTCGTCGCTGTTCGAAAATTTCAGGTGATGTGATAAAGAAGCTAAAGGAGAATGGCTTTGAATACACGTGGGGTAATGTCACTGTCAAACTCGCTGAATCATATGGGTTTTGCTGGGGTGTCGAAAGGGCTGTCCAGATAGCTTATGAAGCTAGGAAACAATTTCCAGAGGAGAAAATCTGGATTACCAATGAGATTATTCACAATCCAACTGTTAATAAGGTACGTTGAACTCAGTTTCCCAACTCTGTCCATGACCTGTAACT
Organism: Macadamia integrifolia; assembly: GCF_013358625.1. NCBI lineage: Eukaryota > Viridiplantae > Streptophyta > Magnoliopsida > Proteales > Proteaceae > Macadamia > Macadamia integrifolia. The sequence continues at coordinate 18,500,973 of NC_056563.1, read as the reverse complement.
ACTTGGAATTTTAGTTCACATTTTGTTGGACATGCTCTTATTCTTATGCATTTATACAGTATACATAGAATTTCTGAGGAGTAGTGGGGATGCTACATATTCCTTTCTTATTTATCTACTGATATTATGTGAAGACAATTGGGAACTTCATGCAGGCAAAGGTTAAATGTGGGGCCTCTTGAGTCTTGAGGAGGACAACATTAAAACTGGGATGCCGTAAATATGGCACACTCAGGGTGCTATCAGGTTGTTTTACAGTAAAAACCTATGCTAGATTACAGAGTGGGCAACGATGACTGCTGTATTAATGATAAATTAAGATTAGATCTTTTCATGTACCTCATTTCTTAAAAAAATGTGTACGTTGTGCATTTTTTTTCTTATTTTTTTTTACATTAAAATGGAAAATAGAAATGGTTGGTGTTATGGTTTAGGTAGGATTCAAATCTGTTTGTCTCTCCATACAGGTGATGTGTCATTTGAGACCAGATCTCTCCGGTGCATGTGGAAATTTTCATTCCTACACAAATCCCATATGAAAAGAAAAAAAAAAGCTAACAATTTTGTTTTTAAGTATGCCTCAACACACCTGTCTTGATTTTTGAAAGCACAGTTACCAAACAACCTTCTATGTGTTTTTTCTTTCTTGTGATTGGTGTGGTCATAATCCCTGCACAAGCAACCCTAAGAGGGTAGCCGAGTTGGCAAGGGACTTTCGCTTCAGGAAGCGTGTGGTTCTAAGTTCGACTCCTCTTACCTCATTGGGGCCACTCACGCGGGGTGTGTAGTGCTCTTCATTGCTTTCAGTGAAAGTTGAATGGCTCTCATTCAACCCCGGTATGACCCGATCTATGCAGTTGTGGGGTCAGTATGGACCCGCGGGACTAGGTAGGCCAAAGGCTTGAATACCTGTCGTTAGCCAAAAAAAAAACTCTGCACAAGTACTGTGATCTGGATTTCTGTGAAGAATAATGATGGGAGGTCAGGGCCTGGCAACTTCAAAGTTTTGTCTAGGAAACAAGGCAGCAGAAGAGGGTGTTCAGATGAAACAAACTTAAACAAACTTAGGCTTGGAAACATCCTATGGTATGAAGTGACATCTTCTAGACAAAATTTTAGGCTAGAGGTCCATCTTGATACTTTGTTTCAAATGATATGCTGATACTTATGAACCCATGACTACAAGGAATATGAGTCCATCCGGTATACTGCCTACCTTCCTAGTCTACCAGCAAGGCCATCTCCTAGGGGTTGCCTAGGGTTGTAAGGGCATTGAAGGGTAGATATGCTTGGGAACTTTTGAGATGAAACAGAGTGGTTTTCATAAGGTAGGAGACAATGCACCATTTGAGGTGTTAAAGCTAATTCAGAGGGAGTCAATTTATTGGTAATTGATTAATGGTGGAGAGTGATTCTATAGATATATTTAATATTAGGTCTTTTGATGATCTTAAAGGCAGTGGAGAAATCAAGAATGATGGATAGGGCAACAGAACCATAGAGGTTTTATTTTCCTTCCACTAGAGAAAAATGGTTTCTTTGATGAATGGTTTAGATTGTTACTATAGAAAGAGTGACAGATTCTTCAAGAAAACTATGTCAAAGGAATAGTGAGGAAGTATGTGTTCTTTTACTGTGGACAGGCTTCTCTCTCTCTCTCTCTCTCTCTCTCTCTCTGCCCCATTTGTGCTCTACAACGGTTTCACATTTTGGAGGCAACTGAGGCAGGGCACTCTGTGCAATGATTAAAGAATCTACCACAACTGGGAGGCACTCCAAAGAGGCTTAAACTTGCAACTTCCATCCTCATGCTCCATTTGTTTTACCAAATCTGCTGTGGGTAGTAGGAAAGTGATCCCAAACCCCTAACTAGAGTTGTTCTGTGCAAATTGAAAAATTGTATCTCCCATATATATAATGATCGGTTAGTACTAGGCCTGATGGTAAAAAAGCCTGGGTTCTTAGGATTTGGATGTTGACTTTTGGTGAATAGTCATTTCAAGAAAACTGGGTTACAAAATTAGGACTTTCAAGAAACTTGAATGAATTGGTGATTTGTGGGCACTTATTGGTTGACTGATTAGGGTTAGACGGGGTTCTTTATGGTTTAATTGCTGCGTATGGCGTATTCGAGGCTTTTTCTCAGTCTAACTGACTTTTTTTTTTTTTTTTTTTTTTAATTTTTTTGTTCAATTAGGGCTTTAGTGAGAATCATTTAGTGGGGGAATTGAAGTGGAGAGGTGCAACTGGAGTACTGTGTGACCGATGTATCCCTTTAAAACTCAAAGGAAAGTTTTATAGGACTATTGTTTGACCAACTATGTTATATGGAGCGGAATGTTGGGCAGTCAAGAAGTGTCATATTGCGAAGCTGTGTAGCAGAGATGAGGAGGTTAAGATGGATGTGTGGAAAATGAACGTATTAGAGCTGATCTAGGGGTCGCCCCAATCAATGACAAGATTCGAGAAACTTGTTTGAGATGGTATGGTCATGTTCAACGAAGGCCTAGAGACGCCCTAATAAGGAGTAGTGATATGATGTCGATTGATGGAGCGAAAAGAACTAGGGGAAGGCCTAAAATAACTATAGGAGAAGTTGTGAGAAATGACATGCATAGTTTAGGTCTTATATCAAGTATGACTTCAAATAGAGCTTATTGGAGAACTAGGTTCCAAGTTACCGTTCCCATTTAGCGGATAGTCTGGGCCTTTTTTCTCATCCTTGCCTCTTTCATTTGTCCTTTCCGTCAATTTTCATTTTCACTTCTCCTTTCATCCCCCTCCCCCCATTTATGCGTCTCTTTATTCTCGCTTTCTCTGTTTAGACCACAGTTTTTTCTATTTTGTTTTGGGGGATCCATGTAGCCGACCCCATTAAGTTGGGATAAGGCTTAGTTTGTTGTTGTTGTTGTTGTTGTTGTTGTTGTTGTTGTATTTAGTGGGGGTATTGAGTGGAAGTATGAAAGCTTAATTTTATAAACTATTGCTGCTTGTTGATGGCTTGGATGGGTGGCCAGTAGTTCAGTTAGAGGCTGGTTATGCAAATCATTAGAGAAGCAGAGTGAAGAACGAAACCTAGGAATCGACCTTCACACAGTCAATTCACATTGCAAAATGAGAACAATTGAGCATTTCAGGTGCAAACCAATTGCTTGCACCATGAAAATTGTAGGAGGCAACCCAGTGAATCAGAACCATGCCTAGTCTTGATCTAACTTCTCATGGTGCGACTGTGGTAAACAACATCAATAACTCCATTACAGATCAAATCAACCAAACTGTGCTTATTGTCTGGCTAAAAACTAAACACCAATTACCCCCATGACTTAAATAATTCATGCCTATATCTCTTATTTACCTGAACTCAATATATAATAAAATACCCCTATGACCTACTACGTTGGGGAATTGATTTAAATGTCTCTGGAATCAATTCATACAGCCCTTAATTTTTGCAACCATCTCATAATATATGACCTTATCAATGATTTCAAAAAGAAAAGATGAAAAGAAACACCCCTGGTGGGGCTGACAAGTTAACTCTCCTCCATTATTTCATCTCTAGACTATTTTCAGTCTTCAGTCTATGTTTGGAAGGCAAGAAAAGAGAAGAAAAACATAATAAGACAACTTTTGATGACAATAATGATTAGTTTATGTTGTCTTTCTCTCTCTCTTCATTTTCAAAAATTTCCTTTCTTTTGTTGCCTTCCAAACATAGCCTTAGTTCTTAGATTTACTGAACAAACCTAAGCGATTGATAGGATGGATATGCTAAAGCTAAACAACAGAAAAGCAATGCAGGATGCAACGCAAGAATCAGACCTAAAACCTAAATAGGATGTATCATCGAGCAGTAAAGTGGAGGAGGAATTGGAGAATATGTGCTCTTTCTTCCCTCCCCCACCAACCAACTAGAAAATGAAAAAAATCATCTTCTCATGAGGAACATGATTTGCAATTGGAGGTCAGGTTGCAGTATCATATTTGCTTCCTCAGAATTTTTCATTGGTATCATTTTCTACAAGAAAAGATAGGGTGTCAGAGAAATCTGCAAATTGCAGGGTCTTATTTTATGGTGCAATTCAGATGTATCTAGTAGTTTTGCAAGGGATACCTAAAGTTCCCTTGATTGGACCCTTGATGATAAAGAGCCTTTAAAGGGACCCACTGCACGACTCTCCCACCACTGCTGGATGGTCATAATGTATGCATCCTTACCCCCACTTCGCAGAGTAGCTGTTTCCCAACTCAAACCTGCTACCACCACGTTGCAATGGGGCAACCTTACCATTGCGCTGAGGCCTGCCTTCTGAGAATGAAGAAGCCTTTGCTTGAGATAAAATTTGGGAACATTAGATAAGTTTCTTTTAGTGGTTTTTTTTTTCTTCTGGTTGAAATAAGTTTGGATTCAGATTTTATTAGTGCATACCCAGTGCACGAGTCTCTTGCATGTGCGAGATCCGGGGGGTGGGGGGCAAGAACTACGCAGCCTTATGCCGAAAATGTTGAGAGGCTGTTTCGACTGTTTGACCACCAGGTCGCAACAGTCGTACCTTTACCGTTGGACCAAGCTATACACATTGAAATTTTGAGTGGACTAGACCAGATTCATTTCTGTATGAGGTACCCTTTTTTTCCCCTTTCTTTTTTAGTGGTCCTAAACAAGGGGGCGAGGGCTGAGCTGAAAGATGGGTTTGCATGCAGAATTTTTTCACAGATGTTATGGTAGATGCGATTTTAGAGTATTCCTATTTGAGGTCCGTGAAAATGGTGGAAGGAAGACTTTATGAAACTGATCATATCACTTTGCTTTAGTTTATATACTTTCTTGAAATGTCCTAATTGTCTTTTCATAACACTCTGTAAGGCCTTTCATTTTTTTGCTGCAGAGGTTAGAGGAAATGCAAGTTCAGAATATTCCGCTTGAAGATGGGAAGAAGCAGTTTGATGTTGTTGATAAGGGTGATGTTGTGGTTTTGCCTGCTTTTGGAGCTGCAGTTGATGAGATGTTGGTTTTGAGTGAGAAAAATGTGCAAATAGTTGACACAACTTGCCCATGGGTCTCCAAGGTATTCTTGTGAAAAATTTGCTTGAGACTTTGTTAACTACTCAGAATCTATGTAAATCCATTATGCTTTACATCGCTTCTTCTATGTTTACATGTTCAATTTTAACGTATAAGGTCTGGAATACTGTTGAGAAGCATAAGAGGGGTGAGTACACTTCAATCATTCATGGTAAATATTCACATGAAGAGACTGTTGCGACTGCGTCTTTTGCGGGGAAATATATTATCGTGAAGAACATGGCAGAGGTATAACAGTGTATCTTGAAGTCATTTTTCTTGGTTATCTTGGTTAAGTTATCCAAATAGGCGTTTATTTTTACCACTGTGGAATTTTACCTGTTTGGTAATATCATTAAAACCAGGCAATGTATGTATGTGATTACATTCACGGGGGTCAACTTGATGGTTCTAGCTCAACAAAAGAGAAGTTTTTGGAGGTAGATGTAGAACAGTTGCATGCTCTGCCTGAGTTATCTTATATATTTGAATTTAGGGTTTATGCTGATTATTATAATCTTTGCAGAAATTCAAATATGCAGTTTCCAAGGGGTTTGATCCAAATACCGATCTTGTAAAAGTAGGCATTGCAAACCAAACTACGATGCTCAAAGGAGAAACAGAAGAAATAGGTGGGTGCACCTAGTCTATGGCATTCTTTAAAATCAAATTATTATTTGTGATATTTAGGTTTTGAAATTGTGTAATATCTTAGGAAAATTGGTTGAGAAGATTATGATGCGCAAATATGGAGTAGAAAATATCAATGAACACTTCATAAGCTTCAATACAATTTGTGATGCCACTCAGGTACTTGTCTCTTCCTAATGCTCTAATTGCAGCCATGCAACAGCTCTATTGTGATGCAGTCAGATTTGACAGAATCCGTTACAATTTTTTAATGGAAATTTGAAAGGGCTTTATTTTGGTAGTCAGATTTGATAGCTTAAGATGGTTATCCCATTCAGTTCCAATTTGGCATGTCATTTGGAAACAAGTAGTGATTGTCATGTCTTGTCTTGAAGAAACTAGTTGAACTCAGTTGAAAGGAGTGCTTGGAGCAAATATTACTTGGTTCAACTATTTTTGCTGGGGCAAAAGAGAATTCTGATAATTTGAGGTTCATTAACATTACTGAAATTAATTATAAGCTAAAAGCAAGATAAGATGAGCCAACGAGTATCTTGGAAGTCATCTTGATATGAAACTGACTTTTTTTAGAGTGGGACATAATATTAGATGCTCACACCTCAAAGGTGTGGGGCACAAGACAAATGCTTTGCACAATGAAAATTTGGGGGCCATTAAGACAATCATAGTTTTAAATTTTGGTAAACTCAACAGGAACATTTCTGTTGCCATGTGATAGCTTGTGAGGCTATGTGCTGCGTAAATATGAGACGGAACATTTGTAACCGAAAAAGAAAATGCTTTTGCATCATTTGAGATTCAGTAGCATTACTGTTAGTGACATTTTGACATCACATAGGCGTAAAATGATACAAACGGCATCAAACTATGATAAGTGCAAGAAGTGGCCCAGTGCTAAGATATTTTTTATTAGCATTTCTACCAGACCTTTGTCCTTTTTCATTCCATTATTAAAAAAAAAAATTGCAAGTCTCCTTTTAAACTGCGAAGCATTCTCTGGAGTATCATCCTGAGTTATATTCTAGCTTATGGGTGGGTGGCCAGCCTTCTATGTCAAGGATTATGTAGGTTGGGCCCCCTTTTTTTGGATGACCTGATTGGAATTTTAGACTTTCATGGTGAGCCTACATAACTAAATTTAAGGGGTATTTTGTTTAGTTATGCTACCAAGACAGACTAGGAATCTTTGGCTGTGTTTGTTATACATTATCAGAATAGATTTTAGGTCTTGAATGTATTCTGAAGCCTGATTCTTCTTTCTATATTTTTTTGCTTCAGAATGCGTTTTAGACCCAGAATCCATTCTGAGAATGCATACCAAACATGGCCCTGGTTTCTGGAACAGTGAAAAGGACTAATCTAGATGTACCTTTGTATTGAAGTTCTCATATTCCTGCAAAAGGCCACCCTTTCTAACTTAAAAAAAGATGCTCTCTCTCTCTCAACCAAACTGCCTCCTCTGCAACATTAGACTAAAGTCTAATTTATTTATTTTAAATAATTCCAGGAGCGACAAGATGCAATGTATAAGTTAGTGGATGATGAACTTGATCTAATGATAGTAGTTGGTGGATGGAACTCAAGCAACACCTCCCACCTACAAGAGATAGCGGAGGACCGCGGAATTCCATCTTATTGGGTTGACAGTGAGCAGAGAATAGGTCCAGGAAACAGAATAAGTCACAAATTGAATGTAAGTTCTTAGGTGGTGAATGTTAACTTCTGAATGGTCATTGTTATGAACTCTTTTGCTTCTTGATTCTCAGGTTGATTGTTCTCTTGTTTTTTTTAATTGTGACAGCATGGAGAGCTGGTTGAGAAAGAGAACTGGTTACCAGAGGGTCCCATAACAATTGGTGTCACATCAGGTGCTTCGACCCCAGACAAGGTAGTTCTCTTAAACATGATATATCTGTTCTTTGGAGTATTTGACTTTTGATCTTAGGACTTCCTGGACCTGAATGGAGGCACCGTCTTCCCCTTATTTATTTCCTCTTTAGAAGTTGGCATTTCCATCCCTTCCATGGTCAAACTGCTTTTTTATTTATTTAATTTTTTTAAACTTAATTTTTTATTGAAAGGTTTAGGTCAGACTTCAGAATAACAGATTTAGTTGTTGCTAGAAAATGTGCATGTCCTCCTATCCCTTCTATATTTGATTTGATACATAGCGGATGATTAGCTAGTGAATTAGGCAAAACTATGGATCATTCCTGGAAGCATCTGGATGTTCCTGGTGTTGCTAGCGGTAGAACTATCCACTGCTGGGAATGCCGGGAATGTTAAGGGACTTTCCTAAACATCCATTTTGTTTAGTGTAGTAGTGACACATTGTGCACCCAACCTGTTGAAACACCACCTTGTAAATGTGCCACAGAATTTAGCTAGTGTCTTCGTACCACTACCTAAGGTATTTTCTATATTTTTTTTATGAACTCAAGAATATTTAATTAAAATAAAAACAAATCATTGTTGATAGTTACACAACATCTCCATCCTTGCTCTTCTGGCTGTCCTATCCACCACTGAAATTACAGAACTATTCTTTTCACAAGGACCACAGATTGAAAACTCAAAATAAGATGATAAACGTCATACAAAATAGAAAATAAGTTCCACGGTCAATCTACTTATCCTCCTTTAAACGAAGAAATTAAGCATTCAAAGTCGGTGTAAACTTCTACCTCTTCCCAGCCTTGCTCTCTGGTGCCTTGTAATCCTTGAAAGAGACCACAGGCCTCTGACTCTTGTGCGCAACCTGAAACACCACAAGTCGTAGAAGCAACAGTAAAGGTTGCATTGTAAAATAACACAGAAGTATCCCCAGTATGAGGATCCCAACTCCCATAGCAGATAGCATATGGTTTACCACTCAATTGAAGTCCCTGATAGTCAAATAGGCATATGATTCTCCACAGGAGGAGAAGGAATGGTGACAGTATGAGGAGATATAAATAAATCAGAGTCATGAACCCACTGATCTATAAATCAGAGTCATCACTCAAAAGGGTCAGGCTTAGCACCAGAAAACAGAACTATATTAGGCAATACTACACAAAATAAGATGTAATAGCCACAACTGATAAAATCCTCTTGCATTTAGCTTTGGTCAAAGAGGAACTTGACATGAACAATTGAATGAGATGCGTCAAAGATGAAGCCTGTAGGTGTTCTGTCCGGAGGGTTAATGGCCCGGCAGAATAGATATGCTTAGTGAACTTACATGAAAGGAAAAAATGGCAGTCAGTTTCACTCCCATTTTTACACCTCATATTTTGTCATCTTGTAATTGCCACGACAGTTTTGTTCTTGTAGGTACAGCTCCTGATAACAATTTCCACAAAAAGCATTACAAATTTTGGATGAATTTTTAAAGACCACGCCAATCTCAACACTCTAGCAAACTCAGGATCACAAGAACAATTTAAAAAATATTTTAGCCTCGCCTTAGTCAAGTAACTTCCCCAGATCTAGTAAAGGGACAAGCAATCTGGCACATAATTCCTACTAAACGAATCTTTAAAGTAGCTTGTGAAACATAGGAAGGGATAGACATCACCAGTGAAACATTCCAACTGTTATCAATAATAAGATCACTAACCTTAGAATTAGAATGGACTTGATCAACAGAGTGAAGGAGAAAAATTCTGCAATGAAGATGTCCATGGATCAGACCATTTTGAACTATTTTGTCCATCCCCAAGCCCAACACACCAACAAACCATAGATCGAAAATTGGGCAAAACCTTGGCAATACTGTCCCAAGTAGGGGGGACCCTCTCTTAGCACACAAGGATTCATGCAATAAAGAAATATTGGGGAGATATTTAGGTTTCAGTACTTGAACCCATAAAGCCTGAGGGTTAGTCAGCAACCTTGATATGATCTAAACCCCAACCCTCCCATATACTTAGGTCTACACAAACTAAGCCAAGAACATAAAGTCCATTTATGACTACTCGTATCTACATCTCTCCAAAAAGCTGAATTAATAAATCAAAGAGCCTTACAAACTTTTTTTGTAAAAAAGAAAACACGACATCCAATAGGTAGATGTAGAACTAGAAACAGTTTCAATCAATACAGACCTGGCTGATTGTGATTACAATGGAAACTTCCACCAACCTAACTTAGATCAAACCCTACTGACAACAGAAATCGAAGCCCTAGGACCTGCTCCTTGGGAAAGAGACGGGAAAACCTAAATACACAACATCATCAGACAAGGATTTTACCCCAAAATAACTCAGGAAAAAAAACACGCAAAGTTACAGATTTTCTAAACATAACACCACTTTTAAGAAAATTAATTTGTTCTAGTTAAGATTGGGTGTGTAACATGAACTATATTTCTGAATCTGTGTGTGATTGCCTTAACCAGGTTGTTGAGGATGTTCTTATCAAGGTCTTTGATATCAAACGTGAAGAAGCTTTGCAGTTGGTGTAATGTTTCAACTGCACAGAAACATCGAAGAACAGAACTGATCATTTCTTAACTACCCAATTGATGTAAATTCCTGATTGTTTGGGGGGAAGGAGGGAAGGCATGTAGAATATATGTATATGCAGTGCAATAAATCTATCGTTTACTTTCAAAACAAAGAAATATATCTTTTATTTCGAATGCAATTTTATTAAAAGTATCAATCAAAATAATTAAACAGAGATTGATGACCAAGGGACCCCAGAATGGCCTTTTTTATGTTGAGTCTTAAGGGAGGCCCCAACAACCTAATGGGTTTAGCATGCCCTCTCACATTCCTGACACACACTCTCCTTGATCATGGGGGCCTCGTATTGATTGAAAGCAATTTCTGTGTTCTGATTGGTAGATGTGGGAGATTCCTCCTACACTGGTGACATTGGAAACCCTCCTTTCAATCAATAGTTCAATACCATTTCTGGGCCATTCTCATCTTGGTTTTTAGGCTGCAGATTTTATTTTTCTTCAGTATATATGGGAAAAAAGGTGAAAAGAAGTATAAGCAGTCTTTAACTTGTGGCTAATCTTTATATAAAGACTAGAAACCCAAAAATAATTGAAAGAATAGAGGTCATTCGAGGCTTCTATGAAATGAATCCACGTAATTTATAACTAGCGTTCCCGTTATTAATAAGTTCTAGCGTTAGAAATATATAAGTAGGGTATATATGTTTCATTCATGAATCACCCAGAACGCAGAGTGGAACATTCCTCATCACCATGAACTGAGCATCAAGGGAAGACGTCCTTATTTATCACGGGGGTTGTATTCATGACCATATGATGATATCTTGAGCCTATAGGGACTGGTTGGGGGCATAGAATTGTGTACTTGATCATGTACATATAAGCTAGCCTCAAGGGGTAGGTGAGTTGGAAAGGGACCTTCGCCTCAGGAAGCATGTGGTTTTGAGTTCGACTCCTCTTATTTCATTGGGGTCATTCACACGGGGTATTTAGTGCTCTTCACTGCTTTCAGTGAAAGTTGAATGGTTCTCAGTCAACCTTGTTATGACTCGGTTCATGCGGTTGTGGGGTTAGTATGGGCCGCAGAACTAGTCAGGCCGAAGGCCTGGATATCCGTCGTTGACACCAAAAAAAAA
>NC_056563.1:18489069-18489648 GCF_013358625.1 Macadamia integrifolia | reverse complement strand
CGATTCTGATCGATTTATATTTATTTTCTAGGTTGAGGGCCGATTCCCGTCAATTCTAAATCCAATTCCACTAACTTGAAATATGACCACACAAGGGTCTGTATCTAAGAAGATATTGTATGGCAAGCAAACAAGGTGAGAAGATTACCACAATTGGAATATTATTACATCATTAGGTGTTGTTGATTGTGCTTTTCAATTTAATTCTTTTTTTATTTATTATATTCTACGAAATGGTGTTGTGGGTGCCCAGATTAGGAAGGCATTGTCTGTCATATGTAAGACACAATGGCTGCATTTCATTTTGTGATTCTTTAGATTTTATGAGTTTGATCCATTGGTTGTACATATATGGTTATCATCATCATGAAATTATCTTCAAAAAAAAAAAAAAAAAATTTCATATAAGCTTACCTTTTCGAGAACAAATTTACCAGGTTTGCAATCGATTCTAATTCTTCTTTTTTTAAAGTTTAATATAGCAATAATAATTGCAAGAATTTTTTTTTTTTTTTAAGAACATAATATTTCTGCTGAGCTGGAAAAAAAAAAAAGGCACACCACATCAACAAGCGGCTG
>NC_056563.1:18472644-18489049 GCF_013358625.1 Macadamia integrifolia | reverse complement strand
TTTTTTTAACCTTCCCTTGGCATCCAAGCACAGCCTTGATGTCTATTGAAGGACCCTCCATGAACAATTAAGCTTCATCAAATGAGAATCAGGTGTGTTTTGCTGCAGAAACTAGTGCATTAGAGAAGGTATGTCAAAATCAATTTGCTGAAGGTTATGATGAAGTGACGATTCTTGTTTTGTTGCCCTGCCTACTATTAAATCGGAAGCTACTTATTTTTAAAAAAGGCATACATGGTGCACGAGGCTCTCGCATGTGCAAGATTCAGAGGCGAGAACTATGCAACCATATCCCAAGAATGTCGAGAAGTTGTTTTGACCACTTGATCACCAGTTCGCAGCATTCATACAAGCTACCTCTTTTTAGTTCCAAGTTTTATTCCCCCCTCCCACCCCCTCCCTCTTTCTTTCCAAGGAACATGGAGTATTTAAACTAGGGAGAAGCCTAAGTGAGCCAGAATTTAGAAATATCAAATATCTACAGTTGCTTTTTTTTTGGAAAGCAGTATATGTCATATTGTTCCAGTCTGGTTGAAAGTGGTAAATCAATGGTATTTTGGTTATTGAATGCCAGTGTAAAAAATATCTATGTTTTTACACTGTTATTGAATTAGATTCCTGGTGTCCTTTGTTTCAGGTGTCGTGTCATGATCCTCTCAGTGTATGTTGACAAGTGCTATCATGGATGTTTCTGTCTCCAAATGATTCTATTTCTCAGAGCCCATCCAGTTTAATGATTTAAATGTCTCATAGATAAACATCTTATAAGGCCTGTCAATTAGCTGTTCTAAGGTTTATGCTTAGATTGATCTGCAGAGAACTCAGGTCTCAATTTCAGTAAGTATGGACCTTCATATGCAAAATATATCTTCCCATGCATAAAGAGTTCTGGAAGGAGTCAGTAAGGAAGTCAGGGCTAACCAAAACCACAGATAGGGAAGGAATCCACCAAATCATTTTCCAGAAAGGACTCACAAGACAAGGGGTATTTTCTCTTGGATGGTGCCAAAGGACCTTGGCATCTTACCTCACTACATAATTAAATGTTTTGTGTTGGAATCGCTGCAAAGCTAGGGGAATTGATTGGCTACATTGATAATTCACTCAGCTTCTATTGGTGATAATAATCACTCCAAAAATGTTTTGGTTCTTGATGCTGGAAGAGTTAAAACTGATTCCTCATCAATTTACTCATGAATGGTCATGTTCCCCTTCCTGATCATTGAAGGCTGGAATGTTGGTGATCTTTCTTTTCTGGGTGATGGGAGGCCTGAAAGTTGGATCCTGACAATAGGTGGATGGGGCAATTCAGACACCTGTTCTTTGTAAATGAGGATGATCCATTAACTGTCTGTTAACTTGGGAAGCAAGCCAGAGATGACAAAAAACAGCCACCTTGGTGAAATTGAACCAGGTTGAGACCTTGAAGAAGTTGCCAACTTTTCTGATCTTGAATATGAGAGAGGCCACCTATGCATTTTTCCTATTAGCGAAACACGAATTGAACACAACAGATTCGGGCAAGAAAGAAAAAGAGTGGTAAACAATTGGCGCGTGATCATAAGGCTTATTATGAGTTTAAGGATGAAAACAATGGTGCGGATTCGTGGATGATGATTGTCCACAAAATGAAGGTATTGGAAGCTCTGAAGAACTACAGGAAGGAGGAAATATGTTTTATAAAGTGGAAACTAGAGAGGTTGGGTTGGTGATGCAGAGGCCAATGTGATGAAGGATAGAAAATGGTTTTTTTTCTTTTTTGGTCACCTAAGTGTGCCTATGATTGATATTGAACTTCAGAGGAGAGATCAAAAGGATGAAAAAGGAGAGTTGGTTCTCCTAGGAAACTCTGGTGCTAAGGTAGGAGGTCTGTCTGTATAACAAGGAGGTTTCATCATGTGTGGTCTGATTACCCAATGGGGAGAAACTCTTCAATCTGGTAATGAAGTTTTTGTCAAAGTGAACAACCCATGCATATTCCACCCATTGAGTGAATTCATATAAAGGTGGATACTGGATTAACAAAAGCTTCTTATAGCAATTTTCTTTTAATTTTTGCCTTCCCTTACTTGGAAAGCAAACTGATTTGTCATCGAAGTGAGCCACACCAATCTCTTATACCATGCTAACTTATCAAAAAAACTATTATACTATGCTAGAATTACTTGAACAAAAAGGAAAGATCAGATACAATCTGAGACCTAAAACTGAACATTCATTAAATTAAATTACTTGTTTGACTAAAACAACTTAGGGCTCTTAAATATTTCCCTCAGAATCATATTCTTTAGGGTTTTCCAAGTCCAACATGTTCAACTTGTGTCCTTGGTTTCTAACACAAGCTCATGTTCTCTTGTAACATAACTTTTCCCACCTTTTGCATTCTTTTATGTACAACAGTTGTTTCAGGTTTGTTTCTGTACTTGTTCTCCATGCTTTCCTGCCAACTTTCTGGGATTTTATCCTCAATTGATGACTCTCATCCATTCGCTTGAGGTTCTGACGGGCCACCCCATGTTTGGACACGCTGCTCAGCTTGCAAAGCCTGCATTAGGAAAAACCATTATTCTTATACCTATACATGGATATGTTTACAAACTAATCCTCCTCTTTTTTTTTTTTCTGGTTCATTCGATGATGAATCAAGCCTTAATACATGGTAGTTGAGGTTATAAATAATTAGAAGTCACATAACAACTGTTCATCCTATTTTAAAAACTTGCTTTTACCCTTGAGTTCAGATATTTCAATTTTCCTCAATTCACTTCTCTATACTGGGATGAGGTGAGCATGGTGTTAGTTCATACCCTTATATACCAATTTGTTTCCTTTCACTTTTGATCTTTTCTTTTTAGAGCTTAACGTGAATCCAGTTTAAGCTAGAACGATTAAGAAGATAGCTTTAATTAGCTATTACACTGGAGAAACCATCCTTCAGTGGGTTGCCTAAAACCTTCTCCAGCCTTATGATAAACAAAGAACAGAAATGTGGAAATAACTGAGGTTCAGTTCCATATTTCCACACAGTGAATTTCTGTCCCTTATTATTGTCATATTTTGATGATAAATAGTACATATGGAACATGCTTTATTATTTTCATTGTTGGCATTGTTATTATTAACAAATATACTAGAAGGACCAGAGTACCAGAC
This sequence comes from Macadamia integrifolia, assembly GCF_013358625.1. Classification (NCBI taxonomy): domain Eukaryota; kingdom Viridiplantae; phylum Streptophyta; class Magnoliopsida; order Proteales; family Proteaceae; genus Macadamia; species Macadamia integrifolia. The sequence goes on along the minus strand of NC_056563.1, from coordinate 18,485,896 downwards.
AGAGTAGAGCTACAGCCTCAAGGAAACCACCTCAAGGCCATGAGAACAAGGCAGCATACTCAAGAAATGAATGATCCAAAGATTAATACTGTTATTGGTATGTGGCTTAGTAGAAATACTATTTTCAAAAAAGCTAAATGATCTATTTGCCTTCCAATTTCCTCAACCAGAGACACAATCTAAGTCACTAGTTTGAAATAAGTCCCAGATGGCACTTGCTTTGAAAATCTCTTTATACAAAACAGAGATTCTTTATGGGTAGGTATATGACATGGGATATGGACAGTGTAGGTTGGCAATAGGGTAGGTTAAATGGGGATCCATCTCAGATGCATTGCAAACTTGATAAGCCTAATAATGCATGTTTCACAGAAAATCCTATCAACTTCTAAACTTGCAAATGAACTAAATGTAAATAAATTGCCTCTTCAGGCCGGTTGGTTCAGATATATGACAGTTCATGTGTGTTGACTGTTGAGTGGTAGTTTTTTTATATCTTCAGAAAAGCATGTCACTAACATCAGTCCTAGTTAACATTGCCTATGAGCTAAATGTACTTGCCTCTTTATCCCAGTTGGCTCGAAACAAGATGAACAACAAAATAACTGTTTGAAGCAGACTGCCCACTAACATCCCTGACCATATGCCCTGTATAAGTTCAGACACAAATGAGTTTCTGTCATTGTTGCATTGCTTTGATGATTATAGATATGATAATGACTGTAATTGTTGTCACCTGAACTCCGAAGTCGAACTTGTAACCCAGTAAGGCACCGACGGGAAGCCCAAAAATGTAGTAGCATCCAATGTTTATGAAGGCCATTAATGACTGCCAACCTGCACCTACTGCAACCCCTGCAAATTCATGTTATTTCTCAGCTCAGACCATTCAACTGATGGAAGCACATAGAACATCTAAAGCTTTATTCATAACCGGGGGTGGGGGTGGAAGAAAAGCAGCAGTAATGCTTTAAACTTGATAATGAGTTTAGTTCTGTCCTTGTGGTCTGAAAGAATACCATGGAGAACAGGTTGGATGTTGCTAAGGAGAATGGTCGCTGCTAGAAGGTACGCAAGCTTGGAGGTCTCCCTTATGACCACGGGTTTTTCTGTGAACAGTTGGGGGAAGTCACTCTTGGTGGCCAGAATGGCAGCTGTAAAAAGAATTCCAAACAATGCTGATGTTGTTACAGCCACGACTACTGAGAATTTTGCAGCTCTTGGGTGTTTTGCTCCAAGTTCATTGGAGACTCGCACACTGAGATTCAAGAATGCAAAGAATGAAACCAGAACAATGCACAAAACAATGAACAGGAACCTCCAATGACTTCTTTTGAGTTCTTTCTCACTTTCAGCTAGCAGAAAGGAAAAAATATTAACCTGACTGCAGCATTGAATCCCAAAGCAATCATCAATGTCCATTGTTGCAAGTTCATGCTGTCAAATGTACCAAATAAAAGGAATCATGGTTCTGAATACAAAATGAAAAACCTTACAAAAAAAGCAACTTGGAACTGAATGATGTATAGAAGATCTGACAGGAATTTATCAATCAGCTGGGCTGGCAAAAGTCCACCTGATTAGGCCGAAAATAACTGATTTTCAGTGCAATTTCTGGAGGCCATAACTTTTGACTTGGGTGGAGTTACAGGAACCATAATACTAATTATCCAAATGGCAGTCAGTGCTCTACAATTAAGGGTCATTGAAAAACCACATTAGGGGGCTAATTCGCACATTAAAGGGTGTTTGGGGCCTCTGAGATTTTGTGCGCAAATTGCTATTTTCTAATTCGTCTAGTGTTCTTCTTCCTCGTTGGAACTGGGGTTTTCTTCACCTTGTGGATTCAAGGATTCGTTAGTGCTACAATGAAATCTAGCCCCCCATACTTGCTACTGCATCACTGAGCTTCTCCTTATTCAAAAAAAAAAAGGAAGGAAATAACAAACAAACCAGATAGAAACAGCATCTACTGCAATATCTGGATTTTTTAAGCTGCCAACCAGAAGGATAACTGCTGTGTAATACCAGAGCTCCAAGCTGCCATCAAAGCAATATTGTATAAGCAACAGCAAGATTCAATATAGTAGGATTTTAATTAGTACTACTAACCATAGCATTATGGCTGAGGCTAGAGATAGTTTCACAAAGGCTGCCAAGTGATGGAATGCAGATAAGGAAAAGCCAGTCCATGCATCTGGAAAGTACCCAGAAACCACATATACTATCTGAGCCAAAACAATCAACCACCATGAAATGTTTGCAGCTATGGCAGCCCCAGCCATTCCGTGCCCAAGTTTTGTCACAAGAACCCAGTTCAGTAAGACATGAAATGCCAAAACAACAATGGAAATAATTGTCATCACCCAAACTCGACCTTGAGATTGGAAGAACTTCTGTATAGGGAAGTTGAAGGCAAGAGCAAACAATTGAGGGATCACCCATGTTGAGTACCTTCCTGCAAGCTCTGATATATTGTTACTCTGATGAAGTAGCTTTAATATGGGTGATGCATAAACATAAAGAGGGGTTAGAAGTAATGCTGTGACTCCAGTTATGATCCATGATCTTTGCAGATAGACTCCAAGCATGTTAATTTGTCCAGCACCAACAGCTTGACCACAGAGTGTCTCTAAAGCACTTCCCATTCCTAGCTATTGCAACAGATCATTACATATTATTGAAGGGTTGCCATTAGAATTGGAAAAACAAAAAATGAAGGGGAAGGTCAATTGAAAATTAACTGGAACAGAAATCTGAGAAATTTCTTAATTGACTTCAGAGTCGATACATCCATTGTCATTGGATGCAACAAATTTTGAATCTGAGCTCCTTTCGATAGTTGTGACGGCAATCTCTGACCCAATGATGATTTTATGTATTGGTATCATATCATATCGATATCAGCTGAGACCGATCCCAATCCTAACCGATTGGGGATCAGACAGTACCAGAGTAGGGGGTAAAATCATATTAAAAAAAACTTATTTTTTAATGAAAAGTGAAGGTAAAATTGACTGATCCGAGATTAATATCATATTGGTATTAATACTGTTAAGTTTGTCTCAAATTCTTGACCCGTTTTGAAGATTGATCGGCTCCGACATATTTTGATGGCAACCAGAATGGGAAGTTTTCTAAGATCTGTGATGGAAGCAGAGGGGTTGGGCCGATAGGCCCAAGCCCGGAGCCCAGCACTTATCTCATATGGGGGTGCGGGGGCATATGGTTTGATCGGATCGACTACGACCCGATGGGTCGACCCGCAACTTGAAGTATATAATGTTCTGTTGTCTTGTTGAGAAAGTCATTGTATTTTGAGAGGGGGGGTTGCTAGGGTTTCAAGGCGAGTTTTCTCGTCGTTGCTTAGGTGTAATCTCTCTTCTGCATTGTAAAACATCTTCTTCTTCGCCCGAGGGCATAGCATACCACACTAGTGTGTGAACCTCGTTAAATCTGTGTCTTGCCGATCTTTTGTCTATTTATTTTTCGTATTTCTTGATGTTTGATCTAAAAAATACCGATCTAATGCTCGAAAACAAAATCCTTAGACCCAACTGACCAAGCCAACCAACTCCAGATAGTATACATATGTTTTTGAAGGAGATTTTGCGAATAGTTTATTTTTTAAGTAATGAAAAAAGTGTGCTCTATCGTAGCATAACTATCATATGGCAAGCAACACTTTCACAAGATCAACGAGCAATAGTAGGCCATGCTGATGACTCAAGCAGTGATGGGGCAAGGACTTCCTTCCACTAGGCTACCAACCCCATTGGTATTTTAAGAATAATTTCACATCAACTAATTATGGATCTTGGATAACCTCTTTAATATACCAATCTTGTATGGATTGGTATAACAATTCAAGATGGTATCAAAGCCACTAAACCCCCTATGTTAGTGAAAATATCCATATATGATTATTAGAAAGGGATCGTATTTGCCATGCATTACCACACAAAATATTGATGGGCAACACATGAAATGGAGTATTGGGAACAACCCCACTACAAGAAATTCTTTTTTTTTTTTTTTTTCTTTTTAATTTGGAAAGTATAAGGTTTTAGCGACGGCTGATTTACAGGTGCTAAAGGTCTCCATTAAGTGGCAGTTTATAAATATTGCCATTAATAATATACTTTTAAATTTAAAAATTAAATATTTTGTCCACGATTTTATATTTCTGCCACCAATAATCTATTATTTAATTGAAAAGAAATATTATTTTTTTTGGGATGGGAAGATGAAATAAAAAAATGTTAGATTAAACTACCATATCTGGAAGGAAAAGTTTTGATTGTCTTATCATGAATATCATCATACATAAAATCAGCATGATGTGTTTTTTAATCATTTAATCTCTTGCGAGGTTAGATTTTTTCGGTAAATGATCCCTGTCTGAGAGTTGTCTTATGCCAGTTTTTCTATTATTTTCTTTCTTCCATGTAAACAGATACCTTATTCCTTTTTTTTTTTTTTTGGGCGGGACGTGGCGAGAGAGAAAGAGACAACACAAGTATTGGCTGTGCTTTCGGACAAAGATTCAATTCCCTAAATTTTAATAGGTAATAGCATTTTGGGCTGGTGTTCTCTGTGTGCAAACGGCCTCTACACCTAAACACAGGGGCGTGCCCCTTAAGAGGGACATGGTGGTCATTATGTGCTCCATGTGTCCGTGGCACAAGGCGGCATGGACAAAAACCTTGGTCCCTTAAATTTATTTTTGTTGGTTTGATTTTTTTCACAACCCTGTAGCCCTTTTTCTTATTCTCTCTTTTTCTGAGTTAGATTGAACAACTCAACAACCCCACAGCTTTATTTGATTCCCGTTTTCACTCGGAGTTAACTCACCCAAGACTATTTGCCTAAATGTATGTCCCCGTCTCCAAGTCTTGAACCTTTCCCATCTTAATTTTACATTCAATGAGAAGGAACAATAGACTAGATTGGAGTTCTCTGATCAGTAACAGCTTAGGGAGGAAGGGAAGGAGATATAGAACTAGCTAGTGAGAGAAGATGTATGGCCATTAATTACAGTAAACAAGAAAAGAAAAAAAGAGATTAAAATTATGCAAATAGGATTACTGAATAATTATAAGCCACTTACCATGACACCATATATGAAACCTTCAATGACATTCTGAACAACAGAGATAGCAGCAAGCTCAACTTGCCCAAGATGGCCGACGAAAGCCGCCGTCACGAATCCAATAGAGAATTGAGAAACTGCAGTTAAAATTGCAGGCCCTGCTATATGCCACATCTTCTTTGATTCATTCCAGCTTTTCTCTGCCAACTTTGATCTCTTTCTGCTCCCCATAATCTCCAACACCTTTTTCTCAAACCCAATTCGTTCAGGCTCCATTGGAGAAAGCCTTGAATCGAATAACAACACAGAAGAATCAAAATTCAGTTCTCTCTTCTTTATTCAAGTTGGCATGAGGGAGAGAGACACTACATGTTATCTTTGTTTTATATACTGTTAACTCTTAACGGCTTTACATGGCATTGGATACTTGCCACTAGTATTGGATTGAAAATCTGGGTTATCTACTTCTGTCTGTTCTTTCTATATACTAGAAAAAATAAGCAAACACTACTCAACCAACATATATAGAAAGTAGAAAAAGTTATAGCAGGACTGATGCTTGGTGGCTGGCTATTTTGACTATGTTGCTTATGAGTTTCGGCGGGTAGTGGAGTTGACAAGAGACCTTCCCTTCAGGAAGCATATGGTTCTGAGTTTGACTCCTCTTACTTCTTTGAAACCACTCATACGAGGTGTTTAGTGCCTTGATACCCGTAAATTAAACATCTCAACTTTTTTATGTTCGTTGCTTCTTCGTGGTTGGTTTCACTTTTCTATGTTCTTTGCTTCTTCGTTTGCTTTACTTTCCAGACAAGTTGAGACCATCACATAGGCTTTTACATTATTTTAATGAAGAGTACCTGAATTCAAAAGACTTTGTTTGTTGCAACTGCCGACTATGGTCATTTTAAAGTTAGCTAAAGGCTTATGATACCATACTCTTTCTACTCCTAGAAAACACCCTTTGTTCCCCACCTCCCCCAGTTGGAACAGCCTCTGCTTCTACAGAGTCGAACCTCCTCAAGTGGGCCATCAGTAGTTAAGAATTTGGAAATCATAATTTATATTTTCATGTCATTTGCCCCTTTTTTTTCCCCGCCTTGGGTGGACATGACTAATAAGGACATTTGAAATAATTGGGTAAGGGAAAAATGGGGGGTGGAACCTCCATAGGTGCCAAAGATATCAATTTGGTTATCAAGTAAAAGATTTCTCGGAAGGATAATTGTTCAAAAAATTCCTGTAGCTTATCAAATGGCATATAAACTAGCACAAGCTTAGTCTTATAGTGCTTACTGATTATTGAATTCAATCAAATCTATCAAATTGGAGCAACAAGACTGAATATCCTGATGAAACCCAATCAAATGAAGCATATCTTATTCAACAAATACCATGATACAATAGGGGAGAGCTAGCATATCAACGTAGACAGAACAAAGGAAAGCTCTTCATTCCAGCTCCAAATACCAATTCTTGGCAACAGCATGTTACACAATTGGTGAGGAGGCCAAAGAGATATGCGGAACATAAAGATGTACATTGACAGCTATGATTTTGTTTTGTTGATGAAGGATTCTAGAATTTGAAGTAACTGAGAAGAAGAGTTGGTCCTCATTTAAGGACTGGAATTGTGCATTGGATTTGAGGTGACGCGGGGTGGTCAGCTCCCATGTTCAAAACTTGTGGTTTATATCCACTCGTAAAACCCTTTCTATTTCTCTTCCCACGAAGCTAGTGACTAATGCTTTCTGATTGTTTAGGTAGAGATGATTCTACAATTTCTGGGACCATATCAAGCAAGCGATTCATCTCTTCTGGAAATTCAACCTTTGCTCTATTAGTCTTTCCACCAATAACCACAGTTGTTCCATCTTGCAAGGCCCAAATCTGTAGGGAAAGGTGGGGGTGGGAGGGCAATGAGATAAAAATATAATCAGAAGCCAGATAGATCATCAAAGTTCTTAATAATCTGCAACAAGAACCCATTATCAGAACACAAGTATTTCACCTGTGAATGAGACAAGAAACTGATGCAAGTTGTAAGCATCAAAGCGCCAAACCCAGCATAAACAATCGGCACTCCTGGGTCAGTCTGACAGGAGGATGTGCATAATTGATTAGATGTTAAACTAAAAATAGTTTTCACAGCTAAAACAATAATAAATCTGAGAAATGATTAAAAGATCAATATTGCCGGACAAACAGCTCATAACTATATGTCTGTAACCAATCCAGATCGTTCTGGATCATTCCAGTCCAATAATGATACGGATTGGATAATTTGAATGATCCATACCAATCTTTTAAACCATGAATCTGAAAGTAAGAACTAAAAAGAATTAATAGAGACATCACCTTCAAATCGAGGCCACTACTCCCAATGGCATCTACAATTTCAACTTTTATACCATTTATATCAATTGGTAGCTTTGAGCCAGGGCGCCTTACTCCAACAAATTTGCCCTCTTGATCATATATAAATATTGACTGAAGATCCCGAGCAAGCATTGATCTGGAATTTTTTTGGGGAGCACGGGATTATGGAGAGAGACACAAAACAAAAGAGTGAAAATAAAAGGTAATGCTTTCCTATTACAACTTGGCAAAAGTAACAAAGATATCATAATAATGGAGCATACATTCCCTGCACATTAGGAGAATCTGCACCCCCAACCGGTAGGAAGGTCCCAAAAAGCTTTTTGTCCCCATTCAGTTTCAGAGGTGCCATAGCCAAATTGAAAGGTCCTTCACCATCCTTAAGTATTTGGAGTGCTGAAAACCCCCAATCAGTCTGGTACATAGTGATCCCTCCATACCTTAATGGGTCATTCACACTAATAGTTTTCCTCAACACCTCCTTCCCATCAAGGTCATATAGTGAAAGATCAGTATAAAACTGTGACACCTGCACATAAACATGATGCTATGTCTTTAGCTGATGATAGGAAAAAACTGATACAAGAGATGCCATTCTTTGCAATAAAAAGGACTTCCAAGCTCAAGGTTGAAGTTCTATAGGAAACTAAGAGATATCACCGACCTCCCCGCTTTCATAATAGTCCATGGAAAATCTGTTGACATGGACCTCAGTATTGAAAGTTTGTGTGGGAGTAGAAAGGAACCCTGTTGGCTTCATTACATCTCCAAGAACGAAGTTAAGTCCCTGTGGAACATTGACTGATCCTCGGAAGCTCCCTGCAGCAGTGAGAGTCCCTCCAGACATTATTAGTAACATGGCCAAATGTACTCCAATTGGGGCAAAACGACCTGCCAATCCCTTGAAGGCATATAAAGATGGTCCTTTCAAGAATACCTACAGCAATCAAACTAGAAGATAAATTAGCCAGACATATTTACATGAATAAATAAATAGATTCCAGTCCAAACTTCACACTATAAACTAATCCCAGGCTAATTTGGATCGTGAATATAGAGAGGCCCGATACTCCACCTAAGTTTTAAAACTGAACTGGCTCTGCAGGTCAGTCCAGACAGACCCATAACAGCTTATTTTTTGTCCAGTCTGGGCACAGGATAGTCTTGCTAAGAAACAAAATCAAATCAGGCAGTTTTGGTTTCTAGCTTAAAAGATGTGATACATAGTTGCACCCATGAGGAATTGAACCTAAGACTTGACTTTTATGCTGTGAGACACCAACCATTAACTCAATTGATGCTCTTGGTGGATTGAAGCAATTTTTTTTTTTTCCTTCAATTTATTGCTTCATAACAATAACCTTTGAATAGAGCTGATTGGAGAAAAGGATCCATGTGGCCTACCCCAGGATCCATGTGGCCTACCCCATTTAGTAGCGATAAATCTGAGCTGATTTCAGACAAGCAAATTCGCAAATTTACCCAGTAACACAGATACAACTCTCAGGCCTTCCCCCCCCCCCCCCCACACACACACACACATACCTCATATCCAGCGCCCATTAAAATTACTCCCAAATCGTGCACAGATGCTCGGAGCAGAGAATCTGCAAATTCCTGTTTGAGGATAGCCTCAGCAGAATGCACGAAAGACCATCTGCAGATATCGATTTACACTTGTTAACTAAAAGCTTCTGCAAGTCAATCCCAGCTGAAGACATGATGAGATATGCAGAGGGAATCAGACCTTCGTGCAACCTTAACCAAGGGAATCTGTGTTGTGTAAGTGCAGGCCATAAGCGACGCAGCGAGCAAAGCCAGCATTCCGAGGAAAACAGGAGATGAGAACATGTGGTCGAACCCAAGGCTGAGAACCCATCTCCAAGTGAAAAATCCGAAGACAGGATTGTCTTCAGGGTACTTTTGGAAGTAAAAGTCTGGGGCCTCACCTTGATCAATGAAAGTTCCTGCAGAAAAGAGAGAAAGAAGTTCAGTCACTTAAGTCAGTAAAACCCAGGCCAAATGCATCAAAGACTCACTCTAGGAGCAGGAAACGGAATCACTTACAAAAGACAAGAGCCTTCACTTGTGTTGGAAAATTTTCACATTAATTAAGAAATAAAAGGGAAATTCTAATGGAATCATTTTGTCCTTCATAGCTTTTGAAAATGAGTCTATGACAGAATGTTACAAGTATCTGCATGGGCAGTAACATAGATAACATTGTAGAGTCAAACTTACTTCCAACAAAGGAGACTTTAGGATTCAAGAAATGAAGAACCTTGACCTGATGAACTTCTGCTTGAAATTTACAAAAAAAGTATCTTCATTTCCATTGGTTTCCAAATTCCCCATATGTTTTCTTTGATACACTAATGAACACTCAGAAACTTCAAGACTTGAAGAAGGACCAAAATCCATCACCAGATTGAACCTGAACCCCTTCAACACAAGAAATGAAAGCTCTACGGGTGATAAAATATTCAAACTAAAATTCTTGGAATAAGACACCTATAATTAAGAAGTTTGGGGTTCTTAACAACAGAATATAAAGCAGAACAGAAAGAAAAATAGAGGCGAGCAAATCCATTTGTTTCGTTTTTATTCAATTTTCCTTTTTTTTTTTGGTAAAACAATTTTCCATTCTCCACTATTCATTTTGTTGGTCTTTTACAGCCGTAAAGGACTGATTTAAGTACAGCATCAACGGAAAACAAATTTTCTGTTCTGCTCGGGTTCACAAATAGTTATTGTGCTAACATCTATTAAACCCAAATGAAGAAATCTCAAAACCAAAGCTGATAGGGTCATGGCTTAATAATCTAACATTGCTCATATATTCTGATGTGAATTTGGGCTTCTCAGTCATGCATAATTTCCAATCCAGTGCCACCATCATATTCTTTTCATCTCTTAAGGATAAATATCTTTAGGAAGGACAGAAAAATCTCAATCCTTCTTCTCTCAGAAAGACATGAACAGAAAGCTGGAAAATGATAAGCAAAACAAAAGAAGAACAGTAATGGAAAAAACCCACTAAGAAAAGGAGAATACCGAGAGCCATAAGAGCCGCAATTATGAACATCTCTCCAATAGCCAAAGGCAGATTAGAGAGTACTGTTAATAACCTTCTCGGAAGCCTTCTAAGGAACCCCATCATTGGAATTGTGCCAGAATTCCGGTACTTTGCCGGAATTTTTTCATTTCCAGATACGTCTTCTGACAGAGTCGGTGCACCCTCTGAGAGGATAATTTTCTTGGAAATGGGTTTTTTGTTCTTACCATCTCTCGAAATTTTAAGCTTACACCCAATTCTGAGAGAGAGGTTTCCACTGCTGCACAGAGTGTGAAGATGATGGGTATTGAATGAGAAGCGCCAACATTTGAAGGTAGACCGAAGAAGATGAGAGTTGATGGTAAGGACCCGTTCTGGTATTACTTGTTTCGGGGTTTTGGTGTAGTTGAGACTCAGACTCTCCATAGCGAAGCATTTCTAAAGAACCCATGAACGGAAAATCTTCAAGTTATATAAGAACGTAAATGGAAGTTAGTAAAGGCGAGAAGTGGAAGAAGGCGGGGAACGGATAAGAAAATAAGATAGATATTTTGCTTCTCTCATTCAGCTCCTAGCTCCTGCTGTGACTGTGAGAGCCTGTGACCGGCTCGACCAGCGACCTTAGAAACAAAAACAAGAGTTCAATTCCGGTTTAGCCTGTGAACGGCTGGGTTCAATTCCGGTTTAACCTTTTTTTCTTTTAAGTGATTTGTATTATTCCATAAATTATCTGGAAAAAAAAAAAGTCTCCCACAAGAAGTTTTTATTTATTACTTACGCGTCCCTCCCCTCTCTCTCTCTCTCTCTCTCTCTCTCTCTCTCTCTCTCTCTCTCTAGATAAAAGAGAGATTTTAATATCCAAATATAGGAAATTCAAATATTTCTTCTTAAAGAAGATGCTACTAGGAGTAAAGATCTTAAATAAGAGAAAAATATTGTAGCACGTTGGCTCGTTTGTGTATTTTGCCGCAGGGAAGAATAATGTGACAATTCTAATTGTTAGATGTTGCATTTGTCATTTGTTGGTTATTAGGGGTATATCAAAAATATCCGGGTCAAAATATAACCTTCTATTTTAGTTTTGAACTAGCGGATGCTTTCAAAGGGAGTGGAAATATGCAAAAAGGAAGAGACTCATAGAATGGCAGAGCCAAATAGATTTTTTGCACATTTTTCATTAATGAGAAATGTGAATTGGGTACATATCAAAATTTAAAAGAAGATTCAACATATTCTCTCACGTATAGGTATACCCTCCCATGTATATCCATGCGCCTCGTAGTAAATTTTAATTTCTATTACCTTGTTTTGCCACCTAGAGAACTATCAATGAGCTAAAGCTTTGTCCAAAATGAAAATCATGGAAAAAAAATTTGGGATGAAGGATAATAGAAGACAATGTATCCTGATATGAAAAGGAAACAATGAAGGAGATGCTACACTATTCAATATGATTTTGTAGGCAATCACAAGCTGACAGAAGAAAGATTCACCTGTGAGCTTTCAATAACTGAAGGGATGAATCACTAAAACATCAAAGGAAAGAGAGACAAAGTTGCCTTTCAAGATTCCTGAAAATTTATTCAACTCATCCAGTTTTCAATCCCCAAGATAAAAGGAAAGATATTCCAAAGAGATTCTAGAGGGGAGAATAATTTTCAGTAATCAAAGCTCTTATGAGAGCATGCTGGGGACAGGTTCCAAGTACATCACCACTAGGCTGGAGCAATTTAAGAATGAAAATATGTTGGACACAAGACTTAACAAAGCTCCACAGCAGTTCAATCTGTGCATACAAATAAAGTGGCCTGAAAAAGCCAAAGATCCAGATTTTTCAAGGGTGCTTCCTCAGTGTGCTATGGCACCAAGACTAAACAAAATTCAGGATTCCAGACTTCCAGTACGGAACTGTAATCAGTTTTATCAATGAGGCAATTGGAACGTACCTTGTCATTTTGATATTTGTCTTACCAAGATTATCTCCTGTTCATTTGAATGTTAATATGATGAGTCAAATGTCACACATACACTGTTTTTCATCCTTTCATGTTTCCAAGCTAAAAATGTGAAGAACTTTGTGATCATCTCTGATCACATTGGGTTAGAGACTTTGAATAGAATATGTAATTGTAAATTACCAGATGCACCAACATATTGCAAATGGAACCAGCTTCCACAGAAAGCATTAATCTCACCTCTTTCCTGAACTCTTGGGAACTATTCCAAATCCCTTCCACAACCCTATTTGATATCTTGAATTACCAAAATAAAAATAAAAAAAATCCAAAATTTAACAGAATAGAGTTATTGGCTGAGAATAGTCATGTATGAAGTTATATCACATTAGGCCGACTCTCAAACTCTTCCTATATATTGGCTGCGAGTTAAAATCTGATACCCCATACAATCCAAACCAAACCTTAAAATAATCCTTCCTTCTAAATGTTCACTAGCGACACAAACAACTTAGCCATGTACAAAGAAAGTAAAATGCATGTGCAACAAAGGGATGAAAAACACTCATTCGGAACCAGAAAGAAGCAAAAATGCATTAAAGGGCAACTCCTGTTCCATTCTCTGGCCATTTAAACACAGCTTGGACAGGACTTGTAAATTTTCCTTGCTAGTGTTGTGATTTTTTTTTTTTTTTTTTTTTTTTGGGAAACTGAAAATCTACCTCAAATTTAAGCTCTTCGTTTAGAGATTTGTCCATGATGGTATTCCTA
>NC_056563.1:18439848-18472624 GCF_013358625.1 Macadamia integrifolia | reverse complement strand
AATATAACCAAGTGTAATATCTTTTCTAAATTATTGATGACTTGATAAAATATATTAAAACGTCTTAAATTTAAGACAATCAAAGACCGTCTAAAGCCCGTTTAAGGTTTCATTGGCACATTAATTACCCCATTTAAAGCCCGATTATAGCCCGAATAGCCCGATTAAGAGAAACTCGATCAAAGCGGAGAACTTGATCAAGCGCGATACAAGACCAATCGAGATCGACTCATTCTATAAATAGGTAAGTCATAGTCTAAGGGTATAGGCTCGCCATGCCTGACCAAGACCCACCTGTCGCAACCGGTTGACACCCCTAGTGTCATGGACCAAATAGAAGGAAGCAAAAACGCTAAAAACCACCATTTTCATGTAACTAATATGATCTTACATATCCCTATTTACAATTGCCTTGATAGATGGTGATGTCACCCCTCGAAAGAAGGCTCCCTACCTACTAAGATAGCTGGCACTTTTTTTTTTTTATATAGAAAACAGAAAAAGTCATTGAATTATAAGGTTTCATAATTACAACTACTAGCCCTATGTGTATTTACATTCTGGATATTTTGGATCCTGTTTGTAGTTATTGCTACAAAGTACAAAGCCTATTCTGAAGTTGGTTTTAGTTTGTAGGTTACTTTATGCATATTTTTATATACAAACAGAAAAAAGGATGCCACTAGTGTAGGCCAAAAATTATTATCCAGTTCAAAAGTTAGTCTCTGGATGATCTCTAAATTAGTCATGATTTCTTTCACCTTCCACCCTCACCTATAGGCATGCTCCGCTCCAAATAGAAGGGCCTTGGCGCCTCCTTCAATAGTGTCTTTGTCATTAGATAATCAATTATTAGTAATTGTTTCTCATTCCAGAATGGATTTATTTACTAATGATAGTGGGTTTCAACAGGTGTACTTGCTTGTCTCCATGTTCACAATGGTGGTGTTTTTTTTTTTTGGGAAAATGAAAATCTACCTCAAATTTAAGCTCTTCTTTCAGAGATTTGTCTATGATGGTATTCCTGCAAAGGATATCCTAAGAAAATAGATAGATATTGACCCCATATGTGGTTTGTGCCACAACAAAAGTGAGAATACTTGTCATTTATTTCTCACATGCGAGTTTACAAAGAGAGTCTTGGTTGTTGGACCTTTGGATCTCAAAACCGATCTTCCAAACACATCCTCTTTCATTTCAATAATCATGTACTTCTGTAATTCTAAAAATATCCCCAAAAAAAATTGACTTGCTTCTTTTATGTGTTAATTGTAATGTGCTACTACATACGGCAACATAGGAATAAGGTCATCTTTGGAGATAAAAAAAAACCCAACCCATACTATATCCTTAAACAGGTAGAATTCTGGACATCTCTTTACATTAATAATATCCCTGACAAACAAAAGGTGATATCCCTACCCCAAAAACCCACTTGGTCAACAAATCTACCTGTATGCTCAAATGTTATTCTTCTTTGTACAAGGATAACTAATTACAGAAACAATGTTTCGGGTTTTGCGACAACCCTTATAATGAAAGGAAAATGCTTCTTACTCTATGCCAACTACATGTTGACAGGAAATTCTACGGAAGCAATTGCAAGGAATCTCCTATATGGGCTGAAAAAAGCAAAAGAAAGATGGATGGGAGGTGGATGAGATTTGGAGTGATGAAGGGGAATTGAGGAATTTTTGGGGAACTAATGATATTAAGTGATGGCCATGTACTGCAATCCCTCTTTTGTTGGTAACTGAAAACTTTTGTCTAGACCCAATCTGTGTATAAGGCTAACAATGAAATCATCTTCATTCTAAAGTATATAGCACGTGAGGCTATGGACAGAAAAACTATGATAAGGATGCTGGCTATCAGTTAAACTCTTCAGTTACTAATCTAATATTGTTTCGTTTTCTTTTTTTCATAAAAAAAGTACAAAGTTACATCAAGAAATACCTTCAATTAATTTTGTAGAAGGGTTTGTTGCGAGGCTGTGTGGCCCATGCACAAGCACCCGTGCCCATAGGGGGTGTGTAGTGGCATCCAATAGGAGGGGCAAGGCACTTATTTCGCTCCTTGTGTACACAACCGTAAGTGGATGCTACATTGGCAACATTTTTTCCCCCTCTATTTTTATTAGTATCATCAAATCCTAAACATTTTTTTAACTGTTTGGATTTTGGAAAATAATTGGATAATCACGTTAAACACTCGACATGGCTTTTTCAAAAACTGGTGAGTTGGGCGATTCAAACATGGTCAAGACATGTAAATTTCTTGAGTGGATGCATTCATGTCGAACCATGATAAATTTCTTGTGTTTGTGTGTGATTGTCTGCTCTTTCCCCTTTTTTTTTTTTGGTTCACTAAACTTAATACTTAAAAAATCAAATAGCTCCCTACGGAGATGGTACTAATCCTCAAATGATAGAGGTAAGAAGATGGCTACAAACATTTGAATATTAGACTTCCTTGATTAACCAGAGAAACATCTGTGATTCCACCATCCAAAATTCCAAGCCCCCAAAGAACAAGGAAACATAGTTAATTTGGAGCAAAGACTCAACTGCAAATATAAATAATTTTTTTTTTTGGTGAAGGTGACACGGTAATTATTCATTGGCAACATGAATGGCCTGCTTACCAACTTTTTTTCTTTCAGAAAATAGGACAACAAAGGCAGCCGGAGCAATTTCCAGGCCTTCATTCATGTCTTCTATGTACACAATCTTCCCTTGCTTGTAGTCACTAATAATTTTTTCCAATAACTTAGGGAATAAATGCAAGTAATCACTCTGTAAGAACCCCTTCATCGCGATGTGCTTTGTTATGAGCATATACAAAGTTATGGATCCCCTTAGGCTCAGAGAGGCTCTGCTCGGATACCATCCCACAAATGGCAATGCGGCCATGAATCTCATGTTTAGAAGTGCGGCATCAAGCATGGTACCACCCACATTATCAAAGTAGATGTCAATGCCTTGCGGTAAGTACCTGTTAGTGGGAGATGAGACAATAACTAGGTGAGTCAACGATCATAAGCTCATTTCGTCGCCAAAGTATTCAGTATAGAGACATTATTCATGTCTACAGTTGATCTCTGCAAGTTGTTTCATTGGTTCAATTTCTAAAAAACAAATATGATTGACCAAATAAATGACTCAGATGATTCAGTATTTACTTTGTGTAAACCTGATTAAGAATCAGAATCAGCTAAATGAAAAGAACCCTCAGGGCTGAGTCATATTAATATTTTATAGTAATAAGAGATAAACAAAGGCAGCTAGTAGCAGGGCCAAGTATGTCACCACTGTTCAGAAACTCCAAAGAAGAGCCACAGCCATGTCAAGGAAAGCATTTGTAAGTAGAAAATGCTTGGATTTGGACAATTATTTGAGGTTCCAACATGACCAAAAGAATGTTTTTATCTTTTAAGTGAATTTTGGACTAGATGATTGAACGACCCATCAAATTGGTCAACTAGTTCCAAGCATTAATAGCGTTTTGGCATTGATAGATACATATTCCCCCCCCCCCCCACATGTTAACAGAAGAGGAATAAAAATAAGAACACGGAAGGATTCTTATGCTGCATATAGCACTCTACAATAAACTCCTCTTACTAACAGCAGAACCAGAGAGAGAAAGAACCGGAAATAGCTAAACCACAAGTTAAAATTTCACAAAAGTTGGGAGTTTAGAAGGGAGTCAAGGGACAGAATAATCTAGTTAAAATTTCCTCACTGAATAGAATCCCAATCCAATCAAGACATTGATCATGCAGGGTCACCATGATTCCAGAAGGCAGATTGAGTGGAATATTCCGAGTAACTTGGACCAAAAGTCATATTAGTCAAAATCTTTTTTTGCTAGAAGTTCAAATCTATTCAAGAAGAAATAGAATAATCACAAGAAAAGATGCGAGGCAATAGCCTAGCTCTTTAATACAAAAGACCGATTGAGAATCCCCACCTTCGGCATTGCCATCAGCAGGGATCTCAATCGTCACTTAAAGTCAAAATCTAATCAAGCATCTCCTACAACTTGATTAAGTACCCAACCAAACAGGTACAAAGTCTTTGACAAGATTGAAACAAAGGTATCTAGGACTCCATACTCTGGACCCTCATTCAAAATTTCTAAACAGACTTTTCAGTCACAACTCACAACGACACACCAAAATCACGGAATGAGAAGAATCATTTTCCCAAACTTGTTACTAACCTTTTTAAAGCAGCATTAAAATCTGACTCTTCTTTGTAATTGAAAGCTTCATCAAATCCTAGTTTGTTTTTCAGAAGATCAACCTGATGAATGATTAGGTTATTTTGATTGTCAGTGAACTGAAGAAAAATATTGAGCAGACTAGGTGCATCATACAACAAAATCTTCCAATCAAATCAAATAAATTTTAAAAATAATTTATTGGGGAAAAAGGGAAGAAGGAAAATTTCAATTTTAAAGTCCAGCAAAAAATAAAATAAAATAAATAAAGATAAAGAAAGAAATTACCTTTTGCTTTGAGCCAGCACTCCCAAATACATAACACCCATATAGCTTGGCAAGTTGACCAACTGCCCCAGAGGCTGTGGACACAAAAACACATTCTCCTTTTTTAGGTGAACAGACTTCATAGAATCTTGTATAAGCTGTAAAATCTGGCATATCTATATGCCAAACTTCTAGTTAGACGACTACCTCTCAGTAGAGTAGATCATAGGAAATAAGCATTAAAAGAACAAGGATTACCTTAAAAGATCAACTAAATTGGATGATTGCAAGACCTTAGGTAATTGGGCCCTGTCTGTGCCTTTCATGTTCTTATCCATACATATTGAACTTTACATAAAAATCGCATATTCCCCATTACTAATTGCTATTTATAGCAACAGGAAACTAATAAATCATACCACCAACTTTGTAAAAGGATCTTCTGGTAACATCTAAGTGCTGTTTTTGGACTATGACCCTTAGATGGTTGAATTGATGCAGCCTATTGGACAGGGAGGAGCACTACTTGACTCTATGATGGTGAGGTGCTCACCTCCCGATCAACCAAAGGAAAAGAAAGGGGGTAAATTTGGGCATCAACTCAATTTAGTCAGGTTACCATACATCCCAAAGAAATATTTCAACAGAATACTCAACCTCACCACCCTGACAGCCAAGTTCAGTTAAAAACTCAAAAATCAATATGCTTTTGAATAAACTTCCGGACAGCTCTACCAAGAGTAACGAGCTGAAAATGCATTTTTAGTTTTGAAGCACTGACCATGCTACATTTAACATAAAAATTATAGTTTAGCAATGCATTTGAGATTCTCTAAATGCCTCATAGTAAGCACATAATATGGAAATGCTACAAATCTTCGGAAATTCCTCAAGTGCTTAGAGTTTTTTAAAATTCACAAGTTCAACATATGAACAGAATAGAGTGATTGGCCAAGAATGGCAATGCATGAAGTTATATCACATTGGGCCAACTCTCAAACTCTTCTTACTCATTGGCCTAGAGACTCTGGCTGAGAGTTAAAATTTGATTCCCCATGCAATCCAAACCAAAACCCAACACCATGAAAACAAACCACCCTTCTAAATGTTCACTAGAAACACAAACAACTTTTGTCATGTAAAAAGAAAGTAGTAAAATGCATATCGAACAAAGGGATGAAAAACACACTCATTTGGAATAGGGCACTCATTTAGAATAGGGCATGCTCTATTCCATATTCAGCCCATTTCAACAAAGCTTGGACAAGACTTGTAAATTTTCCTTGTTAGTGCTGTGTATTTTAAGGGGTGTTTAAGTGGATGAGAAGAGACCACATTGTATGCTTACTATTATAGGACAGGGACTGAATTGGGGACTAAAGGTAGCAGTTCCAAACATCTCGTATCCATTTTATGTAGGCATGAACAAATGATAAACTCGTTTGCTACTAAAAGATATAACAACAATAGAAGAATAACATAGACTAAATAAATAGAATCTGCAGAAAATGTTGCATTAAACAATGAAAGATCAAGTGTTTATATAAATGTATGAACACCAGAGGCTATATGCCATCTGAATCATCATAAACTTGATTACACAAAGAATTCTGTCAGTATATAAATCTATAGTCAAGATTACAATATCCCAAAACCAATGCAACCTAAAGAAACAAAATAATGTCCTTCCCTACAAACAAATTGCCCTTGTAAAAGTCAAAATCCCTCTATATGATCAGTTCCACCTACAGCTTGATACCTTCCTTTGTACACAGTCAGTTCCACTATGATACAGGGATATGGCAGCAAATCTTCTAACCGAACAGCAATCATGCTGCCTCGTAGATTATTGAAGCCTTTGATACTGGCTTCACCAATCTGTCATCACCAATAGAAGGATCATCAGAGCCATTGATCCTCCTCCTCTTTTGACCTCCCAGTGCAGATTCTTCGACATAACTCCCAGCTAATTGAACCTTCGTATCATTGGACAATTCTGGAGAAGTTATAATTTGAACACTCTCTGATACGAATGGATGATGCAAAAGCATGGCAGCAGTCCATCTGAAATTGCTAGTCCGCACAAAACACCTCTTCAAGAAATCCTTCCCTTCTTTGGACATCTCATTCGGGGTCTCAGGCAATTCCCTGCTGGAGCCGATCAGAGAAAAAAGCTCAGTAACATCCATGTCAGGCTTGCAATTCCAAGCAGGTTTCCCACTAATCATCTCAGCCACAACACACCCAAGAGCCCATATATCAGAGGGGGCTTCCTGTTCCTTGCGTGAAACAGATTCCGGCGACATATAAAGAGGGGTTCCTCTCAAATTCAAACAACGACGCTCTTTCTTCCTCTTCCTCAGTTCTTTCATGGTATTCTTGGCGGAACCAAAACCAGCAATCTTCGTAACATAGTCAACAGAAGAAGACGAGCAAAGCACAATATTCTGGGGCTTGATATCACAATGAACATAACCATGATCATGAATGTGGTTAAGACCCTGAAGAATCGAGCGGGTGTAGCACCTAACCTCTGTTTCAGGCAGTCCGCCACAGGAGTTCTTAATCCTAGAAGCTAGGGTACCACCAGAGGCATATTCCAATAAGACATTATAGGTTAACTCACCATTCTCCGTAGTGATCTCGTCGCCGTAGCAGCGAAGAATGTGAGGGCATCCTTCGAACCTGGTGAGTATCTCCCTCTCCTTCTGAAGCGTACTGGAGCGAGAGACTTCAGCCCATTTCACAGCCATTAATGGTGGCAGATGGTTCCGACGTTTGTTGGATTTCTGCTTAGCTGTGGCCAAAGAAACAGTGCTGAAGCTCCCTCGACCAATGGTCTCACCTCTCATCCACATTCCTCCTCCTTGACTCTGTCGATCCATCTTACGGTACTCTCAGACTATAAGGGTTTCTTTCTTTCATTCAATGGAGTGGTAATTAGGGTTCTTACTTTCAAACAAAGAGCTAAAGATTACTTCCTCTGCAAGAAAGAAGTCCAACGGATATAAAATAGAAAACCAAAAGCATTCGCGGATTGCTTATTTATAACTAATCAACGAACGCATGTGATGCCCTGTTAAACATGAATCTGGACCGTGAAAATGGCAATAAAAGCAAATGCGACAAATTTTAATGAAAAATTACGTGATTACCCATTTTTGTGTTTCAATTTAAAAAATTTCCCATCCAAAGTTTTAATTAATAAAAGGAGAAGGACTATGAAAGCCAGGGGGACAAAATGGTATCATGAAAACTAGCGTATGTAGATCGGTGGATTAGATAGATTACATCAATATCGTTGGTTAGTTGTTGTCTTACGTTACCTACCCAGCCCCGACTTTATATAGTTATTCTTCTTCTCCCTCACTATTTCCGATGATTTCTCATCCCTCACAGCCGTAGTTGTTGTCGCTGTCTAGGAAGAAGAAAGCTCTGACAAAGAGAGAGAGAGAGAGAGCGAGAGAGAGAGAGAGAGAGAGAGAGAGTTCAGCTTTGGATCCTCAGTTGATTTCCTCCAGGAATCGTGAATAGTAAGCTTCTTTTTTTTTTCCCCCTTGTATGTTTGATTTCAGTTTTTTCTATAATCCTTTTTTTATGATAGGCTGCAGTCGTTGCCGTTGTCTTATCATAGGTTGTAGCCGCCACTGTTGTCACTGCCGCTGCCGCTTTCATTCTTGAAGAAAAAAACTCTGAAAAAATAGAGGAAAAAAGAGAGAGAGAGAGAGAGAGAGAGAGGAACAATTGCAGAAGGGAGGACACCGGCGGGGCAACATTCCGGCTCGTATCGGAGAGAGAGAAAGAGGAACAATTGCAGAAGGGAGAACACCGGTGGGGCAACATTCTGATGTGGCTTCCGACAGTGGAGATAAAATATAGGGGAGAGATAAAGTGTAATATGTGTGGATTGAAACTTTGGACATTTTCTCTCAATCTAACGGTTCTCTCAAATCCTACGGTTAAAATCTCGCTAGCACACCTGATACCGTTGTGTCCCGCTAGCTTTCCTATACCTCTCCCTTAATAAAAATACTCAAATCAGGTTTCGGTCTACAAAATTACCCATTCAAAGTTTTACTTAACAAAAATACCCAAAATCAGGTTTCGATGTACAAAACTTCCCAAAATGGTGATTCTTCTTCATCTTCCACATACAATCAGGTATTTTTGTTAACTAAAATTTTGAGTGGATAGTTTTGTAAACATACACCTAATTTTGGATAGTTTGTTAATTGAAATATTGGGTAGGTAGTTTTGCAAACATAAACCTGATTTTGGGTTATTTTTGTTAAATGAAAATTGGGGTGGGTAGTTTTGTAAAAGAAAACCCAAAAGTGGGTAAATATGTAATTTTTCAGAATTTAAATGCTACATGGTGTCATGTAGGGGTGTCAATCCCAAGCCTGCACCGGTTCGATCGATTGGGCCCGATCATTTAAAGACTAGCCTGGCATGCACCGATTTTTAAATATGTTGGGCTCATGCTCGGCCCGTTTATAAATAGATAGTACATAGTGCAATGGGTAAGCCCAACGAACACCTAACTGACCCAGCCCATTTGCAAGCTTGACTTGGCCCTACATGTTTAGCCCCACTATTTATATGTTTATTTTGACCTTTTTTTTTAATAGAATATGGTATATATTGATATTTTTATCAATTATTGAATGCAACTAAGTGTTCTTACAACAACCAAAGAAAAAAAAATACAACTAAGTGTAATATCTTTTCTAAATTATTGATGATTTGATAAAATATATTAAATCATCTTAAATTTAAGATAATCAAAGGTCGTTTAAGGCCCGTTTAAGGCTTTATTGGCACATTAATTACCCCATTTAAAGTCCTGATTATAGCCCGATTAGGAGAAACTTGATTAAAGTAGAGAACTCAACCGAGCCCCACACAAGACTGATCAAGATCGACTCATTCTTAAATAGGTAAGCCACAGTCCAAGAGTATAGGCTCACCATGCCCGACCAAGACCCTGCTAATCCCAACTCCCAACCAATTGACACCCCTAGTGTCATGGACCAAATAGAAAGAAGCAAGAAAGCCAAAAACCACCATTTTCTTGTAACTAACAAGATCTTACATATCCCTATTTCCAATTGCCTTGATAGATGGTGGTGGCCACCTCTCAAAAGAAGGCTCCCTACCTACTAAGATGGCTATCACTTTTCTCAAAACTGATTTATTTACTATATAGTGGGTTTCAAATTGGTGTACTTGCTTGTCTCCATACTCATAGTGGTGGTGTTTTTTTTTTTTTTTTTTGGAAACTAAAAACCTACCTCAAATTTAAGCTCTTCTTTTAGAGATTTGTCCATGATGGTATTCCTACAAAGGATATCCTACGAAAATAGGTAGATATTGACCCCATCTATGGTTTGTGCCACAAAAAAGTGAGAGTACTTGTCATTTATTTCTCACATGCAAGTTTACAAGGAGAGTCTGGGCTGTTGGACCTTTGGATCTCAAAATCGATCTTCCAAACACATCCTCTTTCATTTCAATAATCATGTACTTATGTAATTCTAATAATATCCCCCCAAAAAATTGACTTGCTTCTTTTATGTGTTTATTGTAATGTGTTACTACATATGGCAACATGGGAATTAGGTCATCTTTGGAGATAAAAAAAACTCAACCTATTCTATATCGGATCTGGCTCCTCTCCAACGACTGCACCCTCCAACAATCCATCCAAGGGTTGGGAGGGCTTGGTCACACATCCCAACACCTGCCAACCTAGGGCCGGATAAGTGTCAAAGCATTTCCAACCCTTGGATGGATCGTTGGAAGGTCGGTGGTGTTGGAGAGGATCTTTTTCCTTCTATATCCTTAAACAGATAGAATTCTGGTCATCTCTTTACATTAATAGCATCCTTGACGAATAAAAGGTGATATCCCTACCCCAGAAACCCACTCGGTCAACAGATCTACCTGTATGCTCAAATGTTATTCTTCTTTGTACAAGGATAACTAGTTACAGAAACAATGTTTCAGGTTCACCCTTATAACGAAAGGAAAATGCTTCTGACTCCATGCTAACTACATGTTGATAGGAAATTGTACGGAAGCAATGGCAACGAGTCTCCTATACAGGCTGAAAAAAGCACAAGGAAGATGGATGGGAGGTGGATGAGACTAAGGGTGTTAATCGGATCGGTTCGGTTCACATTTATTTGACTAAAACTATAACCGCACCATTTACTAAACGGTTCCACTTTCTGAAACCGTGACCGTTTAGTAAACGGTTTCGGTTTCCACGGTTTCTAAATGGTGTCGATTACACGGTTTTAAATGGTTTCGATTTCAATTTATTCCATACGATTTGTGAAATGATTCACAATCGGTTTGTTATAATTTGCAACCATCTCTAAATTGAAGATGATAAGCTTATCAATAAATAATTGGCAACCACAAATAAGAAATTCTATATTAACGATGGTATGCCTTAATTTGATAATCTAGTACTATTTCTTTGCATGGTCATTCTCAAACATTTAGAACTAATATCATACAACATCCAAATCCAACCTTCTACAGCATACAATATTAAAATGACAGGTGGTTCAGCCAAAACACCCTATCTATGATAACATAATAATATAGTAGCATATATGGATTATAAGTTCATGATCTAAAGCTTAAACTTGAACTGAATTGCAATAAATCATACCAAAGCAAGATGTGTACTTAATTTAATTATTAATTGTTTTACGGATTACTACCCCTTCTTTATTTAATTGTTATACGGATTAATTGGATCAGTTTAAACGGTTTTAAATGGTTCGATTTAAACGGTTTTAATTCGGTTTGAAACCAATGGGTTCCGCAGTTAAAATCGACCCGACCCGTTTAGCTAGTCGGCCTGAAACTTGAAATCATAACCGCACCATTTACTAAACAGTTTTGCGGTTTCGGTGTAAATGGATCTATTACGGTTTCGGTTACAAATTCACATCCTTAGATGAGACTTGGAGTGATGAAGAGGAATTAAGGAATTTTGGGGGAATTAATGATATTAACTGATGGCCATGGACTACAATCCCTCTTTTGTTGGAAACTGAAAACTTTTGTCTAGACGCAATCCGTGTATAAAGGCTAACAACGAAATCATCCTCATTCTGAAGTATGCAGCACATGAGGCTTTGGTTTGAAAAACTATGATAATGGATCCTGTCTATCAGTGAAACTCTTCATTTACTATCTAATATTGTATGGTTTTCCTTCTTGCATGAAAAAAGTACAAACTTATATCAAGAAATATGTTTATTTATTTTGGTAGAAGGGTTTGCTGCTAGGTTGCATGGTCCATCCACCGGCACCCATGCCAATAGTGGGGTGTGCGGTGGCATCCAATAGGAGGGGCAATGCACTTATTTCGGTCCGTGTATACACAACCGTAAATGGACGCTATGGGGGCAACATTTTTTTCCCCTCTATTTATCGAAACCTCAACATTTTTTTAACTGTTTGGATTTTGGAAAAAAATTGGAAAATCAAGTTTTTCACTTGACGTGGCTTTTTCATAAATTGGTGAGTTGGGCGATTCAAACATGGTCAGGACATGTAAATTTCTTGAGTGGATGTAGATATTTATGTCGAACGATGATAAATTTTGTGTTTGTGTGTGAGTGTTTGCTCTTCTTTTTTTTTTTTTTTCTTTTTTTGGTTCACTAAACTTAATAGTTAAAAAATCAAATAACTCCCTACGGAGATGGTACTAATCATCAAATGATAGAGGTAAGAAGATTACAAACATTTGAATAGCAGACTTCCTTGATTAACCAGAGAAACATCTGTGATTCCACTATCCAAAATTCCAAGCCCCAAAAGAACAAGAAAACATAGATAATTTGGAGCAAAGACTCAACTGCACATATAAATAATAAAGAAGGTGACACGAATTTTTTTTTTTCTTTTGGTGAAGGTGACACTGTAATTATTCATTGGCAGCATGAATGACCTGCTTACCAACATTTTTTTTTTCCAGAAAATAGGCCAACAAAAGCAACCGGAGCACTTTCTAGGCCTTCATTCATGTCTTGTATGTACACAATCTTCTCTTGCTTGTAGTCACTAACAATTTTTTCCAATAACTTACGGAATAAATGCAAGTTATCACTCTGCAAGAACCCCTTCATCGTTATACGCTTTGTTATGAGCATATACAAGTTATGGATCCCCTTAGGCTCAGAGAGGCTCTGCTTGGATACCATCCCACAAATGGCATTGCGGCCATGAATCTCATGTTGATAAGTGCAGTATCAAGCATGGTACCACCCACATTATCAAAGTAGATGTCAATTCCTTGTGGAAAGTACCTGTTAGTGAGAGATGAGACAATTACTAGGCGAGTCAATGATCATAAGCTCATTTTGTGGCCAAAGTATACTGAATAGAGACATTATTCATTTCTACAGTTAATCTCTGCAAGTTGTTTCATTGGTTCAGTTTCTAGAAAACAAATATGACTGACCAAATAAATGACTCAGTATTTACTTTGTGTAAACCTGATTAAGAATCAGCTAAATGAAAAGAACCCTCAGTGCCAAGTCATGTTAATATTTTATTTTAGTAAGAGATAAGAAAGGCAGCTAGTAACAGCGCCAAGTATGTCAACCACTGCTCAGATACTCCAAAGAAGAGCCACAGCAATGTCAAGGAAAGCATTTGTAAGTAGAAAATGCTTGGATTTGGACAATTATTTGAGATTCCAACATGACCAAAACAATGTACTTTAGACTTTAAGTGAATTTTGGACTAGATAGTTGAACGACCAGTCAAATTGGTCAACTAGTTCCAAGCATTAATAGCGTTTTGGCACTGATAGACATATAGTCCCCTCAAAAGTTAACAGAAGAGGAATAAAAACAAGAATGAGAAAGGATTCTTATATGACAGCACTCTACAATAAATTCTCCTTAATAACAGCAGAACCAGAAACAGAAAGAACCAAAAAATAGCTAAACCACAAGTGAAAATTTCACAAAAGTTGGAGTTTGAAGGGACAGAATAATCTTAGTTAATATTTCAATTCACGACTGAAAAGAATCCCAACTCAATCAAGACATGGATCATGCAGGGTCATCGTGATTCCAGAAGGCAGATTGAGTGGAAATATTCCGAGGAACTTAAGACCGAATACTCAAATTAGTCAAAATCCAATCAAGCATCATCTACAACTTGATTAAGCACACCCAACCAAACAGGTACAAAGTCTTCAACAAGATTGAAACAAAGTTATCTGGGGCTCCAGACTCTGGGTCCTCATTCAAAATTTCTATATATACTTTGTTCAGTCGCAAGTCACAACCCATGATGCACCAAAATCATGGAATAAGAAGAATCATTGTCCCAATTTTGTTACCAACCTTATTAAAGCAGGCATCAAAATCTGACTCTTCTTTGTAATTGAAAGCTTCATCAAATCCTAGTTTGTTTTTCAGAAGATCAACCTGAAGAGTGATTAGGTTATTTTGCTTGTCAGTGGACTGAAAAACAGTATTGAGCAAATGAACAATATGCATCATAGAGCAAAATCTTCCAATCCAATCAAATAAATTTGTAAAATAATTTACTGGGGCAAAAGGGAAGAAGGAAAATTTCAATTTTGAAGTCCAGCATAAAAAACTAAAGAAATTACCTTTTGCTTTGAGCCAGCACACCCAACTACCTCAGTAGAGTAGATCATAGGAAATAAGCATTAAAAGAACAAGGCTTACCATAAAAGATCAACTAAATTGGATGATTGCAAGACCTTAAGTAATTGGGCCGTGTCTGTGCCTTTCATGTTCTTATCCATACATATTGAACTTTACATAAAAATAGCATATTTCCCCATTATTAATTGCAATTTATAGCAACAGGAAACTAATAAATCATACCACCAACTTTGTAAAAGGATTTTCTGGTAACATCTAAGTGCTGTTTTTGGAGTATGACCCTTAGATGGTTGAATTGATGCAGCCTATTGGAGAGGGAGGAGTACCACTTGACTCTATGATGGTGAGGTGCTCACCTCCCGATCAACCAACGGAAAATAAAGGGGTAAATTTGGGCATCAATTCAATTTAGTCAGGTAACTATACATCCCAAAGAAAATATTTCAACAGAATACTCAACCTCACCACCCTGACAGCCAAGTTCAGTTAAAAACTCAAAAATCAATGTGCTTTTGAACAAACTTCTGAACAGCTCTACCAAGAGTAATGAGCTGAAAATTTAGCAATGTATTTGAGATTCTCTAAATGCCTCATAGTAGCACATATTATGGAAATGCTACAAATCTTCTGAAATTCCTCAAGTGCTTAGAGTTTTTTAAAATTCACAAGTTCAACATATGAACAGAATAGAGTGATTGGCCAAGAATGGTCATGTATGAAGTTATATAACATTAGGCCAACTCTCAAACTCTTCTAACGCATTGGCCGAGAGGCTGGCTGAGAGTTAAAATTTGATTCACCATGCAATCCAAACCAAAACCCAACACCTTGAAAACAAACCACCCTTCTAAATGTTCACTAGAAACGCAAACAACTTAGTCATGCAAAAAGAAAGTAGTAAAATGCATATCGAACAAAGGGATGAAAAACACACTTATTTGGAATAGGGCATGCTCTATTTCATTTTCAGCCCATTTCAACAAAGCTTGGACAAGACTTGTAAATTTTCCTTGTTAGTGCTGTGTTTTTAAGGGGTGTTTAAGTGGATGAGAAGAGACCACATTAAATGCCTAATTATTATAGGAGAGGGACTGAACTGGGGACTGAAGGTAGCAGTTCCAGACATCTCATATCCATGTTATGTAGTCATGAACGAATGATGAACTCGTTTGCCACTAAAAGATTTAACAATGATAGAAGAATAACATAGACTAAATAAATAGAATCTGCAGAAAATGTTGCATTAAACAATGAAGGATCACGTGTCTATATAAATGTATGAACACCAGAGGCTATATGCCATCTGAATCATCATAAACTTGATTACACAAAGAATTCTGTCAGTATTAGTCAAGATTACAATATCCAAAAACCAATGCAACCTATGTCAAAACCCCTCTATATGATCAGCTCCACCTACAGCTTGATACCTTCCTTTGTACACAATCAGTTCCACTATGATACAGGGATATGGCAGCAAATCTTCTAACCGAACAGCAGTCATGCTGCCTAGTAGTTTATTGAAGCCTTCGGTACTGGCTTCACCAATTTCTCATCACTAATAGAACGATCATCAGAGCCATTGATCCTCCTCCTCTTTTGACCTCCCAGTGTAGATTCTTCGACGTAACTCCCAGCTAATTGAACATTTGTATCATTGGACAATTTTGGAGCAGTTTGAACTCGAACACTCTCTGATACGAATGGATGATGCAAAAGCATGGCAGCGGTCCATCTGAAATTGCTAGTCCTCACAAAACACCTCTTCAAGAAATCCTTCCCTTCTTTGGACATCTCACTCGGTGTCTCAGGCAATTCCCTGCCGGAACCGATCAAATAAAGAAGCTCATCAACATCCATGTCAGGCTTGCAATTCCAAGCAGGTTTCCCACTAATCATCTCAGCCACAACACAACCAAGAGCCCATATATCAGAGGGGGCTTCCTGTTCCTTGCGTGAAACAGATTCCGGCGACATATAAAGAGGGGTTCCTCTCAAATTCAAATAACGCTGCTCTTTCTTCCTCTTCCTCTGTTCTTTCATGGTATTCTTGGCAGAACCAAAACCAGCAATCTTCGTAACATAGTCATCTGAAGAAGAAGATGAGGAAAGCACGAGAACAATATTCTGGGGCTTGATATCGCAATGAACATAACCATGATCATGAATGTGGCTAAGTCCCTGAAGAATCGAGCGGGTGTAGCGCCTAACCTCGGCTTCAGGCAATCTGCCACTGAAGTTCTTAATCCGAGAAGCTAGAGTACCACCAGAGGCATATTCCAATAAGACATTATAGGTTAACTCACCATTCTCCGTAGTGATCTCGTCACCGAAGCAGCGAAGAATGTGAGGGCATCCTTCGAACCTGGTGAGTATCTCCCTTTCCTTCTGAAGCGTACTGGAGCGAGAGACTTCAGCCCATTTCACAGCCATTAATGGTGGGAGATGGTTCCGACGCTTGTTGGATTTCTGCTTAGCGGTGGCCAAAGAAACAGTGCTGAAGCTCCCTCGACCAATGGTATCACCTCTCATCCACATTCCTCCTCCTTGACTCTGTCGATCCATCTTACAGTACTCTCAGACTATTAGGGTTTCTTTCTTTCAATTCAATGGAGTGGTAATTAGGGTTCTTACTTTCAAACAAAGAGCTAAAGATTACTTCCTCTGCAAGAAAGAAGTCTAACGGATATAAAATAAAAAAACCAAAAGCATTCGCGGATTGCTAATTTATAAGTAATCAACGAACGCATGTGATGCCCTTTTCCAACTATCCGCTTTCCTGTTACGGCGGTACAGGGTTAACATAAATCTGAGCCGTGAAAATTGAAACAAAAGAAAATGTGCAAAATCAGAGGGAAAATTACATGATTACCCACTTTTGGATGGTTTCTTTTTATAAAATTACCCACCCAAAGTTTTAGTTAATAAAAATGATAGGCAGTACCCGAACGGATGTGTTGCAACTTTATTTTTCCTTTTTTCTTATGTAAACTGTGCATTTGGCATAAAGTCAGCCTTTAATTGATTTGCCATGGTTATCTTCTTCTTCTTCTTCTTCTTCTCTCATTCTCCACTATTTCCATATTCTTCGAGACTCCTTTCTCTTCTATCCCCTCCTTTGCCGCAAAACCACAATACCCCCCCCCCCTTTCCCCACACAACACCATTAAAGTAATTTCAATGGGGCAACAGCTCCATTAATGTAATCTTAAACGAAGTTGTTGGACTTGGAGAGGGATCTTTCTAGGTAATTTTCCCTTTCTTTTCCAGGCTCCAATAGAAACTTAGATCCACTTAATTCTCATAAAAGTTTTCAACAAGTTAGATTCATCATTAGTACTTCAGGATTAGAAAAAAAAATCTCACTACAATGATGAAACCCATGTAAAAAAAGAAGTAGAAAACTAAGGTAAATTCAATTAAAAGCGAATGCAGTAGGGGAAAAACTCGATTGATGAAGTGAGGGAGGGAGAGGGAGAAGGAGAGAGAAGGCGCGAGGGGGGGGGGAAGGGGGCTATTGAGTTCATGATGGAGGGGAGACGGAGATGGCATGCTGGAGATAGAGAGGTGTGGATATGAGAGAGAAAACACTTGCAGCCAGTTTAGGTAAACAGTTCAACGATTGAGATGGGATGAGATTAAATCAATTTATACGTACATGCTGCAACCTTTTGGACTAATAAAAATACCTAAAATCAAGTTTAAGATTAGAAAACTACCCACCCAAAGTTTCAGTTAACCATCCAAAAACAGGTTTGTGTTAATAAAACTATCCACTCAAAGTTTCAATTAACAATACTACATGATTGTACATGGAAGATGAAGATTATCTAGCGTAGATACGGATCCTTGCGAATCGACATCTTCAAAGGTCATTATGTAGGAAAAATGGTGCGTTACTAAACATTCTAAATATTGGGTTGATGCTGGTGTTGATAAATGGGAATTGGCTCGAGTAGCAACTTGCTCATCGGTAAAGTAAGAAACGGATAACAAGAGAGTTAGATATGACCTATCTCTACAAAGGAAGGGCAATCGCTCGCACTTGGCTCAAAACCACCTAATGGTTGCTCCCTACCCCCTCAAGACTTGCTTCTTCTTTTGCTTCACCCTTCATATGTCTACGAGCTATAACGCTGCATTGGTAAGAATAGACGTTCGATAGGCCTTGAGTGCGAACGAGAGCTCCTCATGCCAGTCATTCCTAGCAAGAAAATGCGCTCCTGCGTCAAAGCATACTAATGCATCTTAGTAATAGGTTTGTGAGATGATCTACGAGCACCCTTGCTTCTTTGGTCTACGATTAGCTAATGCACACCTTTACTCTGCCTAGCCCAAGTGCTTAGTTGCATGGGGCGCATAAGCATAGTAGGTTTACGTTAACAAAATTATCCAATTGGGTATTTTTGTTAACTAAAACTTTGAGGGAATAGTTTTTTTAATATGAACCTGATTTTGGATATTTTTTTTAACTGAAACATTGAGTGAGTAGTTTTGTAAACAGAAACATGATTTTGGATATTTTTGTTAACGGGACCTTTGGGTGAGTAGTTTTGTAAAAGAAAACCCAAAAATGGTAAATATATAATATTTCCAAAATTTAAATGCTACATGCCTACATGGTGCCATGGACCAAATACAAGGAGGCACAAGGCCTAAACCACCCCCTCCCCCAAAAAAATAAAGGAAGCAATATCCTCTTTTTATTTTGGAAAAGGGTTTGCTGCCAGGCTGTGTGGCCCCTACATCAATGTATAGGCCAATAGGATTGTGCAGGGTTATCCAATAGGAGGGGTGAGGCACTCATTTTGCTCCTTGTGTGCACCGCCACAAGTAGACGCTAAGGGGCAACATTTTTTTCCCTCTATTTTTATTAATATCATTAAACCTTCAACATTTTTTTAATTGTTTGGATTTTGGAGAATAGTTAGAAAAACAACTTTTTCACTCCAGTTGCCTTTTTCAAAATCTGGCGAGTTGGGCGATTCAAAAATGGTCAGGGCGAGTAAATTTCATGAGTGGATTTAGACATTCATGTAGAACCAAGGTAAATTTCTTGTGTTTGTGTGTGATTGTTTGCATTTCTTTTTTCTCGTTTTTGCTTCACTAAACTTAATAGTTAAAACATCAAATAGCTCCCTCCGGCGATGGTAGTATCCTCAAATGATAGTGGTAAAAGGATGACTACAACATTAAAATATTAGATCTCCTTGATTAACCAGAGCAACATCTGTGATGAAACATATTGATTTCAGTATCCAAAATTCCAAGCCCCCAAAGAACAAGGAAACATAGATAAATTTGGAGCAAAGACTCTTAAAACTGCAAATTTGATAAAGAAGGTGACACGATAATTATTCATTGGCAACATGAATGACCTGCTTACCAACATTTTTTCCAGAAAATAGGCCAACAAAGGCAGCCGGAGCACTTTCCAGGCCTTCATTCATGTCTTCTATGTATACAATCTTCCCTTCCTTGTAGTCACTAACTATTTGTTCCAAGAACTTTGGGAATATATGCAAGTAATCACTCTGTAAGAACCCCTTCATTGTTATGCGCTTTGTTATGAGCATATACAAGTTATGGATTCCCTTTGGCTCAGAAAGGCTCTGCTCGGATACCATCCCACAAATGGCAATGCGGCCATGAATCTTCATGTTGAGAAGTGCGGCATCAAGCATCGTACCACCCACATTATCAAAGTAGATGTCAATGCCTTGTGGGAAGTACCTGACAGATGAGATAATAACTAGGTGAGTCAATGATCATAAGCTCATTTTGTGGACAAAGTATTCAGGATAAAGACATTGGTTCAGTTTCTAGAAAACAAATATGATTGACCAAATAAATAACTCAAATGATTCAGTATATACTGTGTAAACCTGATTAAGAATTAGCTAAATGAAAAGACACCTTAGTGCCAAGTCATATTAATATTTTATTGTAACAGTGCCACGTATGTCACCCACTATTCAGAAACTCCAAAGAAGAGCCACAGCCATGTCAAGGAAAGCATTTGAAGTACATAATGATTGGATTTGGACAATTACTTGAGATTCCAACATGACAAAAAGAATGTTTTCCTTATCTTTTAATTGTGTGGAATTTTGGACTAGATAGTTGAATGACCTGCCAAATTGGTCAACAACTTCCACGCATTAATAGCATTTTGGCATTGATAGATGTAGTTCCCTCACAACTTAAACAGAAGAGGAATAAAATAAGAATAAGAAAGGATTCTTATGCTGCATATAGCACTCTACAATAAATTCCTCTTAACAACAGCAAAACCAGAAAGAGAAAGAATCGGAAAATTGCTAAACCACAAGTGAAAAATTTCACAAAAGTTGGAGTTTAGAAGGGACAGAATAATCTAGTTAACATTTGAATTCATGACTGAAAAAAATCCCAACACAATCAAGACGTGGATCATGCAGGGTCATCGTGATTCCAGAAGGCAGATTGAGTGGAATATTTCGAGGAACTTAGACCAACTACTCAAATTAGTCAAAATCAAATCAAGCATCTTCTACAACTTGATTAAGCATCCAACCATACAGGTACAAAGTCTTCGACAAGATTGAAACAAAGGTAACTAAGACTTTATACTCTGGGTCCTCATTCAAAATTTCTAAATATACTTTGTTCAGTCACAAATCACAACCCATGACACACCAAAATCAATAAGAAGAATCATTTTCCCAAACTTGTTACTAACCTTTTTAAAGCAGCATCAAAATCTGACTCTTCTTTGTAATTGAAAGCTTCATCAAATCCTAGTTTGTTTTTCAGAAGATCAACCTGAAGAGTGATTAGGTCATTTTGCTTGTCAGTGAAATGAAGAACAGTATTGAGCAGATTATGTGCATCATACGACAAAATCTTCCAATCAAATCAAATAAATTTGTAAAGTAATTTATTGGGGCAAAAGGGAAGAAGGAAAATTTCAATTTTAAAGTCCAGCATAAAAAAATTCTTAAAGATAAAGAAATAAATTACCTTTTGCTTTGAGCCAGCACTCCCAACTACATAACACCCATATAGCTTGGCAAGTTGGCCAACAAGCTGACCAACTGCCCCAGAGGCTGCGGATACAAAAACACATTCTCCTTTTTTAGGTGAACAGACTTCATAGAATCCTGCATAAGCTGTAAAACCTGGCATACCTGTATGCCAAACGTCTAATTAGATGACTACCTCAGAAGAGCAGATCATAGGAAATAAGCAGTAAAAGAACAAATATTACCTTAAAAGGTCAACTAAATTGGATGATTGCAAGACCTTAGGTAATTGGGTCCTGTCTAGGCCTCTCATATTCTTATCCATACAGATTGAACTTTAAGTAGAAATCGGGTATGATCCAATATTAATTGCTACTTATAGCAACATGAAACTAACAAATCATACCATCAACCCTGTAAAAGGATTTCCCGGTAACAATTTAGTGCTGTTTTTGGACTATGACCCTTATATGGTTGAATTGATGCAGCCTGTTATCAGAGAGGTAGGGGTACTACTTGACTCTATGATGGTGCGGTGCTCACCTTCCGATCAGCCAAAGGAAAAGAAAGGGGGAAATTTTAGGTTAAAAACTCAAAAATTGATATGCTTTTGAATGAACTTCTGAACAGCTCTACCGAGAGTAACCGTGGAAGAACAAAGGGAGAACAAAGCTACAGAGTAACGAGCTGAAAATGCATTTTTAGTTTTGAAGGGTTGACCAAGTTACATTTAAAATAAATATTATAGTTTAGTAATGTACTTGAGATTCTCTAAATGCCTCATAGTAAGCACATATTCTGGGAACGCTACAAATCTTTTGTAATTCCACAAGTGCTTAGAGTTATTAAAATTCAGAACTTCAACACATGAACATGGCTCAGTAATTAAACTACATCTACTCTAATGATAGGTAACTTTTCCCACCATCAAAGATCAAATTAAAACATAACTTTAATTCTTAGAACTAGAAGCATGGAAGGAAACAAGGATATTAATAGACAGCAAGTTAACATTAACTACATAAACAGTACCATACCTAAAAGACCCACATAATACGACAAGGGGATATCAGCCTGCTGAATCTTCCTCCATTGTTGAGTTCTCTGAATCAAACTGTACTCTTCCCAACCAGTTATTCCTGAAACCAAATCACCTGCTTTGAAATTTGTGTTGTCTGAAGCTACTACTTTGGACACACCAAATCCTTCAACGGCCTTCACCACAAATCACAATAACAAAGGACTAATTAATATAGAGGTAGACTCGTCAAGAATGAAATCAATGTTGCCAGAGTTCTGACAAATAAAAGGACATGAAGGAAAATGTCTTCAGAGGAGATGAATTCTCCACTGCAAATGGGTATCCATCAATCCATCAAATATATCCACCTGCATTTATGAACACTAGATCTATATGCCAGTTTTAACCATCAAATTTTGGGTACATAACTGACACTTCATTTGTCAAATATGTGATATAAAGCCCAACATAAGTAAGCAAATCTGAAACTTAGTAGCAGATGCACCCTAACTACTAACAACTATAACATCAGATTTACAAAAGGGAGATTGAAAGTCAACTAGAAAGGACCATCAAGGTTGTTCAATCTAACCATAGAGGTAAATTTTTTGGCAAGTATGATGTATCTAGGAGGATTCCTGCCCCATTTGCTAGAATCCTTAGAAAGATATAATTGCACCACAATACACCACAGTTGGTGATCCAGGGCAAAATTTTGTAGTTGAGAGACGAAAGTGTACATTAATGGACATGGTTAGAAGCATATCTTCTTCCACTTTACCTGAGAGTCTATGGAGTGGCTCTTAAGACCCCACCATGCATTCTAAATAGAGAACCTAGTAGAGCGGTGCCAAAACCTCCATATAAATTCTGGACTGAATGGAAACTGAGATTGATGCATTTATATATTTGTGATTGTGCAGCAAAAGCAAGGGTGTATAATCCAAATGAAAGAAAGCTTAATCCAAGAACTGTGAATGGGTTCTTTATAGGCTACTATTCAGAACTGTTGAAAAGGATACAGGTTTTATTGCCCTTCATACAATATAAAGATATTAGAAATAGCTCATACAAGATTTCTCCAGGATGGTGAGTCTAGTGTAGCATTAAACATAGGAATGCCACCTCTGAAGAAATTGGAGATCTACTAAATAAAACAATTGCAACAGAAACTATGAACTTTCAGGAATCTATGCAAATTGACTCTAATGAAGCTAGCATTGAGAATCCACCACATGTTCAGACAGAAGCCATATCTGAACCAACACAACAAGAACAAGAGTCACCACCACCACTTAGAAGATCTCAAAGAGAAAGAAGAAGTATTATATCAGATGATTACATACTATATCTTCAAGAATTAGAGTATGATATTGGCATTGGGAAAGATCCCATATATTATAGAGAAGCCAAGGAAAGTGAGGATTTCAATTGAGTGTATATGAAAGAAGAAATGATCTCCATAACACAAATGAGGTCAGAGATCTTGTTGAACTCCCAAAAGATGCAAAACCAATAGGTTTCAAATGAGTTTTCAAGACAAATCAAGATTCAAGGGAAAGGTAGAGCTCTATAAAGCAAGGGTAGTTGCTAAAGGTTTTACTCAAAATGAAGGAGTGAGCTATTAGGAAATCTTCTCACCAATTTTCAAAAAAGATTCTTTCAGGATTTTTAAGGCTCTATTACACACTTTAATCTAGAATTGCATGAGATGAATGCCAAAACCTTTTTTCTAAATGGAAATCTGGAACAAGTACACATGGTCCAACCTGAATGTTTTGAAAATGCAGAAAATGGAAATGAAGTATGCAAATTGAAAAAAAAAAAAATCTATTTATGAGTTGAAACAAGCTTCATGTCAGTTGTGTCTTAAATTTAAGGAGGTAACAACGTCATATGGTTTTGTTGAAAGTAACAAAGACCAATGCATCTACTTGAAGTCTAGTGGGCGCCTAAATATATTTTTACTATTGTATGTCGATATTCTTTTTTTTGGTCAGCAACAACATAGGTCTTGTTCAAGAAACTAAGAATTTCTTGAAAACACTTTGAAATAAGGATATGGGCGAAGCATTTTCTGTGCTTGAAATTGAAATTCAAGGGGACATGAGATTTTGAATCAAGGGCTTACCTTAAAAGACATACATAGAGAAGGTGCTTGAAAAATTAAATGGAAAGTTGTTCTCCAAGACCAATTCCTATCATTAAAGGAGATGCATTCAGCAAGTTTTAGTATCCAAAGAATGTGTTTGAGAGTAAAAGAATGAAGGATACTCCTTATGTTGCTCTTGTGGGTTGTTTGGTTTATGCTCATACATGCACATGTCAAGAACTCAAGATATCTTTTTTGTTGTTGGTATGCTTGGAAGATTCCAAAGCAATCTAGGAATGTAACATTGGAAGACTGCCAAGAAGGTTATGAGGTATCTGCAGGACACCAAGGATCTTATGCTCACATACAGCCAGACTAACCACCTTGACGTGATCAGTTTTCTGATTCAGATTTTGTAGGATGCCTCAATAGCAGAAAATCTTCTTCAAGATATATTCTTCTGGTAACAGGTAAGGCATTCTCATGGAGGAGTGCAAATCAATTGTTGATTACAACCTCCACTATGGAGGCAGAATTTGTGGTTTGCTACGATGCCACGCCACAACCTATGTTGCTAAAAAACTTCATTTCAGGACTTAAGGTGGTAGATATCATCTCATGATCACTGAAAATCTATTGTGATAATTTTTTTGTGGTTTAATTTCCCAAAAAAAAAAAAAAAAAAGAGGCTACAATTGGTTCTAAATATATTGAGATCAAGCATCTAAGTGTTTGGGAGAAAGTGGAAAAGCAATATGTGTCTACAGTGCACATCAATATTAAGTTGATGCTGGCAAATCCACTCACTATACCATTGGCGCTAGGTATATATAAGAATCATGTGATCCATTTGGGCCTTGTAAGTTCACTTACAATCAGATGAAGTTATATGGACATCAATAAGGTAATTTTTATCTAGTTTTCTACTTAATTTTTCACATAATGTTTTATTTAAGTAGAATTTGAGGTTTGACTAATGGACTGATCATAGATATATAGGATGTCAATACAAGATCATCTATCCATACAGTTGATTATGTCATAAAAACTAGGAAAGATGAAATTGTCCATACTATGACCATGGTTAGGTCATACGTTGCAATGACATAATGAATGCCTGAATCCGTATGTAACAGTTTCATTTGACAACTACAAAGAAATAACCAAATTTAATATATTGATATCAGTTTATGTTTCCAAAATTTAAGAGTGATCTCGTCTTGTTTTCTAAAATAACTTTGATTCCCAGAAGTATCATTTTTCTTTTCTTTTTTTTGGGTCACCTGGACAAAGTTGGAGAATGTTAGAAATTTCTATTATGGTTTAGTTGACCACACAGGATATGCACAATTTGTCTTACCTACTTTCCTTTTTTTGTTTTGGATTCATTAAGGGGAACCCATGTAAAAGAAATCTCCATATTTGGCATTAAAGAATACTGAGGGCATATCCTCTATATTTAGGAGATTGCATCCCTTGATGGATGAGGAATGCATAGTGTTATAAACAAGGGGGTTGGTCTCTTCCTTGATACACCTTGCAATAGGGTATTCATTGCTCCTGCACTCCAAAGTGGGATAGAGAAGAAGAGCCACGTCCAGAAAATCGGTTTGAGATCATCACATACAGGTACGTAAGGATATAATATCTAACTTTGCACGTCTTAATCATGTTTCTAAATCTTAGATCGATTCTGAAAGTTTTAATTCGAACACTGTTTATTTTATATTTTTCCATGATAGAATATTTCAGCAACCAAATGTAACAATAATTTTCATCCAAAAGCAGGGAAGAAGATTATTATGAAGCAGGTCAGAGCAAAAATTTTACAAAACAAGGTCAAAGGAGAAAGAAGAATTTTTTCACAATCAAAAAATCTGAAGAAGTAACCATAATAGCAGAAGAAATACTGTGCTGAAAGACAAACATAAGAGATTACCACCCAAAAAAAAAAAAAAGAAGCAGAATTCAGAAAAACAGAAGTTCAACTGTTTCGGGCATGCACTTACAATTTTAAAGAAGTCACCCAAAAGGTTAAGATTAAGGGAATATGCATTTGTTTCTACCATCGAGCAATAATGAGATTTCTCGATGTGATAGCCCATAATCTGTCCATATGGGAAATTCATCACTGCCAACCTGGTTTCTGGACTGCATCATTTCAAGAGGAGCTGAACATCATTGTAAATATTTCACTAATTGGGTCTGAGCTTCATTAATGAAGTTCGAATTTCTTGGTACCAAAAAATAATAATACTGAGGGATACACTACACTCAGAACTTTAAACTTGCAAAAAATAACAACAGTTTCAAGGCATACAGAACAAATGTGAAACAATCCCTTAACACTCCATCGAAACCACCAGAGAAAACGAAGTAATCCACCCTCAAACATGAATTCGGAAAACCAACAAATTCTACCACGAAAAACAGAAGCATTTTTCAATAATTACTCGAAACTTAATCTTTAATAGACAGAACATCAGAAAAGTCACAATTAGAAAACGGAGAAGCATTTCAATTTTGATTCTTAGATTTTAGTAATCAACAGACTGCAAGATTGAAACAAAAGCTTTTTTACAGTGGAATCTTACCGATCCAGGAACAAATGGGGGGATGTAAGAGTCGTAATACTCTCGCATTCTTCCTCTCATAAAAGGATCACAAGAAAGATAGAGGTTTTTCACAAGAACTGCTCCAGATCCTTGTGGAACCTCCAGCTTTATCTTCCCTTCCTTCAGTCCCATGTCCGTCTCCTTGGGTACTCCCGTAATAAAATTGTTGAAGATGATTTGCTTATTCCGAACTTCTCCCATGGCCCTGCCTTTGAAATCCAAGCTCCGAAGCACAATTGAGAGAGAGAGAGAGAGAGAGAGAGAGAGAGAGAGAGAGTATGTACGTATACTGCCCAGTCGCCGGAGTTGAAAGGTCTTTTAATTGTAGTGTGCACTGAGCAACAGTAGGGACTTGTATGGCGTTGAAAGGCAGTTAATGCCCGCGGGAGTGTTTACCTAACGGTTCAGACCTAACATGAGGGAGTGTTTACCCAACGGTTCAGACCTAACCATGTTCAGAGGAGTATGTCACGACCCGCCCAATAAAGGTTAGGGGCCAAGCTTCAAACCCATGGACATGGTTCATTGAGCCAAGCAAACTCTAGAAACCAAGAAGAATCTAGAGAAGATTGTATAGCTAAAGAAGAAGAGAGTTTTCTACTTTCTAGACTTCTCCATAACTCTAGAATTCTACATTAAAGAGGTGGGAATGTTCTAATTCCCTTAGCTAGAAACGTCACAACCATTGGATATTTACATTGTAAATATCTTAAGTCATTTTTTGTAACTTGGTGTGCTTATAAATAGGGGTGGCCTCATTTAGCCAATGTACCAAGCAAGTGAGCATTCAAGCATTATACTCAAGCTCTCTAGTATAATCCAAGTTCTTTCACTCAAACTCTCTCTTGTATTCATTATTTCTCTTCTCAAGTCCCTTAAGGAGCATAATAAGGTTGACTTAGTGCAAGTAAGAGTTTTAAGTGCTGATGTGGTTGCTTAAGAAGGTCTAAAGTCGTGACAATTGTTGTATCAAAGTTTCGGTTGCGAGGGAACCAAACTTGTGGGATAAGTATCATGTCTAACCTTACAGAGGTACACGATATGGTAATAGGCGATCAAAACTATGGAAGAGAGACCAACCCCAACATAAGAAAACAAAGGAGAAGCAAAGACAAGTCCGTTGACATTGGTACTGTCATAGAGCCTCGCTTAGCTCGGGTGGAGCTAGAAATGGCCGAGGTGAAGGAGTGTCTCGATGTTATGAAGCAAAGAAGGGAAAAACTCAAAGGTCATATGGTGGAGCTCAAGGAGAAGCTTGCTGGAAAGATGAGGGAGCTCAAGGAGTCCCGATTAAGTACTCTCAACACTATGGCACATAACCAAAAATGAAGAGTTTGCCACCTTCAAGGCTCAAGTGTGGGAGGCATTGGCTAAAATGAAAACTCGCATCGATGAAATATGTGAGGATTGGGCTATGTGTAGGAGGAATAGCTGGGGGAATTGCTACCTATCATGAAGTATTCAGGGTGGAGGCACCAAGGTCCAAGCCATTTGATGGAAAGAGAAATGCACAGGAAGTTGACAACTTCCTATGACATATGGAGAGGTATTTCGAGGTGTTGACACTTGATGACAAGGCAACAAAGGTATAAATCGCTTCTCTCTACCTCAATGATATTGCAATTCTATGGTGGCGTAGAAGACATGCCAATATCGAAAGAGGCATGTGCACCATTAACACTTGGGATAGTTTCAAGACCGAATTAAAGAAGCAATTCTATCCCAAAAATGCTACTTTGTAATTAGCATCGTGACAAGTAGCTAGCAAGTCTGTGCCTATGATCGATTATAAGTTTTTGAGAAAAAATACCAACCCGGAGGCTCCATTTTGGTTGTGAAGGGAATTAGGCTATGTTTGGAATCCAAGAAAAGAAAATGTTCAAACAAAATTGAATTTGAGGAGAGATACATAAAAAATTATTCTATAATTATTATTTTTGTCTTATTATGTCATTTGTACTATTATTATCATTATTTTTTTCTTCCAAACATAGAAGTAAAATTTTCTAACAAAAAATATTATCATTATCCAATGTGACTATATCATTAGCTTCAAATTATTCTATATTTTTCACCAGAAAAATTT
The DNA here is from genome assembly GCF_013358625.1 of Macadamia integrifolia. Taxonomy (NCBI): domain Eukaryota; kingdom Viridiplantae; phylum Streptophyta; class Magnoliopsida; order Proteales; family Proteaceae; genus Macadamia; species Macadamia integrifolia. The sequence continues at coordinate 18,443,641 of NC_056563.1, read as the reverse complement.
TATTCTATATTTGGTTATTAACTTTCACTTTACTTTGCATAAAAACCCTTTGCTATAAAATGTAAGGAAGAAAGAACACTATCTGTTAGTATGTGTTTACACCTAGATACAATGGGTTCAAAAATGCCACAATGTTTTGTGTTGAAGATGCTCCCACATGATAGCGTGTACCTGTACCAGTGAGGTGGTGTTCTATTGCTCAAAATATAAAATAAAAATTAGGAGAAAGAACCTGGGCAGTATGGTGTAGGAACATTAGTGCATGGGGTGAGCATGCGGGAGCATTTTCAGTGCATGAGGATAGGAGCATCGTGGTTTTTATGCTCTATTTGTGTATAGGCATAAGTAACACAACAAGTAAAATGTATCATTACTAAATATGATAATAAAAAAAAAATTATATAATCACATGGGATCACATGGAGTAATGATTATAAAACTTTTTCTTTTTTAAGTTACTAAATTTCTCTTCCAACCAAACATAGCAGGAGTAAAGTGGGAACTTATTTCATTAGCACACTTTCACATTTTTCTCTCACTTTTCACCCAAAAAAATGAATAAACTTTTCTCTTCCACTCTGTCTATGTATGTTGGTGTGTTTGAATGGCAATATTTTTTCTCATTGAAAAAAAGAAAATGGCTCTAGTATGACCTTAAAAAGAGTTGTTTGGAGAGCAAAGATCCATGTCATTTTATTTTTTTTAACCTCTCACGGATCTATGTAGCCAATCCTATTTAGTTGGAAAAAGACTAAGTTGTTGTTATTGTATTGAAAAAAGTATTATCATTTTTCCTTACTAAAAAAAAAGAAAAAAAGAATGTGTTATACTAGAAGGACAAAAAAGTAAAGTTACAAATTTTTGGACCCCTTAATGTCTTTCCGATCACCATTTATTTTATTTGGAAACATCGGAATGATATCATTGCATCCAAAGGTGGTCCAAATCCAATGCATGTGTTACGTAAAATAAATAAGTAGATTGTTGACTTCCATATCTTTCCTATATGTACTAATGCTTCACTTGATACATATGAACTGGCACGATTGAATAAAAAATTTCATATACCTTTTTTGATCTACCCAATTTTGGTTTGTACTGGAGCAACTAATATGTTGAACTCAGCTTTAGGATGGGCATTCAGAATTATATCACAGGGCCAGTTTAGGTTCATCAACTCATATACTACTACAACTATTCATAGTGAAGCAGTGGAAGAGGAGGGAATCCTGGAAAAATTGAGGAAAGCTGCTACCAAAGGATGGAACATACATGAAGTTTGGTACACAAATAAGGCATTTAATTCACCTAATTCCATTCCCTATCAAAGAAGCTTGGCCTCTCCTACATTTTGCAAAATTTCATAAGATTTCATCTCTTTCACAGACAATTTCATTCCACCATATGGCAGTAGAAGATTATCCATTTATGAACTACTTATTTCATATGGCTTGCAATTCTAATGGACTCTATGACCAGGATGTAAATACTTTAGATTAATCTAGTTTTCTGTTATCTTATCAAAAAAAAAAAAAATGTAGAAAGGTTTCTATGAAGAGTGTGACCCCTCACCCAGACACATGGGGGCAAAATGATTGACCCACCCCGATGAAATGAGAAAGGACGTCTCTGTGGATGTTTTCTCGTTCATTCCCATTGGCCCAATTATACATAATGATATCATGTATACTGCAAAGAGCTACCAAGGTCAATCAGAGCCAACCCAGCCATCCCACTCCCAAATAAAGTAGATTTGAGCCAAGTTGAGCCCAATAAGACTGGGCCTGGGCTGAGATATCAAATTGGGCTGGGCCTAAGTTGAGTTAAGACGACCTAAAGTTAGGTTAAGATCTTAGAAAATTCAACCTAGCCTGGCCAATTGCACTCCTAGATTCGTAATCCTTTCACTTGCAAAATTGAAAGTAGACTCTTTAATGATATCATGGGTACCATTGAAAATAAGAATACTTTCCTTCTAGAATCGATAAGATGAGAGAGAGAGAGAGAGAGAGAGAGAGAGAGAGAGAGATCATTGAGTCACTACTTTGGTGAACGCTGACATTTCCTTAACTAAAATCGATACTAATTACGAATTATTTATCAATTATCATTGTTTATGAATTATGTTTTGAATAAACAATGCTACTTGGGCAGTGCATGCTAAAAAAAGGGCTAATTAAAGAGTGGGGCTTCATAACAATAGTCAGGGAACTCATTAATTTCTCCTATATATAGTTATATACTATATATTTTAGTTGGTGCTCAAATTTAGTGGATATGTATTAAGACTAATTATTAATTTTTTAGGGCATAGAACTTAGACATATATTCTAGGTGAGACACTCCAAGACTTTTTCTTCCTATCCTATGACAACATCAGTTGCAGATAAAAAATTTCGGACTTGTTCTCTGCATCTTTTCCCAATTAGTTAAAATAATAATAATAATAATAATAATAAAAATAAAAAAATCCACTAAACTATTATATATTCTTCTTTTATTTTCTCATTCTATGATTTATAAATAAATTTTTTTATTTTATTATAATATTAAGAATATTTTGACTTGTAAAATTACTTTATAATACAGAAAGTCTTATATATATATATATATATATATATATAAATCAATAACGTAAAAATAAAATAAAATTATAAGACTATGGAAAATTGTTATCAACCTTTCGGACAATGTTTAAAAATAAGAATTAGATATTCTAGTGGATATTAATTAATCTTTAGAATTATCATGTGATCCTGCTATACCAATATATAAATGATGGTTTTGTCAAAGAATGTGTGAATAAAACTCTCTTAATTAGTTGGATTAAAAGAAATTGAACTAATATTGAAACATTCATAGCAAATTTTCTATCTTGATGAGGACGAAAGATGTGGGGGAGGGGGGAAAACAAAAGAACCTCATCAATTATTTAGTGGCTATCAACACACTTGTTAGAAAAAGTGAGTTAAGCATATGACTGACACAATTTCAGCTTAAAATGAGTAGCGGAAGTAGTTAAAATTATAAAAGATGTGGTTTTGTATTTTATATGGTTCATCTCCATTTGATGGTAATTTGGTAATTTTACTAAATTTTGTATCAAACTTTGGGCAACTTTCTCTACTTGGACTAAAATTTCAGTCATCTATCACATGGACTAACCCATGTACTATGAAGCAAACAATGAAACATTATATTTCGCTGGGCATAGTGACATAGAAGGACCCTCTTAAGATTTTATTGAACTACGAATTATACTCTCTTGAATGAATAGAGTTTCAATTGATAAACTTTTAACTGTGTTCATTTTTATATCTGCAGGTTGTGTCTAGTAGTCAAGAGAAGTAAAATAAAAAGAATAAAAAAGTACAAAAATTGTACTATTTTTTTTTGTTTAAGAAATTCTCATTATGTTTGATATGTCCTGGACTAGAGAAGATTCTTTTATTTTCTTTCCAGTCTATTTCATTTTTATTATTCTTTTTTCTTCTCTTTTCTAGATTCTTTTTTCTTTTCTTTTGGTTTCATTTATTTTTAGGCTGTGTTTGGGAGCCAAGAGAAAAGAAAAGATAAAATGTAAAAAATTATGCTATTTTCTTAGTTTATGAAATTCTCATTATGTTTGGTATGTCCTCAGCCAAAAGAAAATTCTTTTATTGAATTTCAAAATTCACATTAAGAATGATGAAGATTTTTTTTCTATTGTAAAAAAAAAAAAACCAATGTTTCTTTTCTTCTATTGATAGTCAAACAGATATATTTTTTAATTTTCTTATTATTTCTTTTCTTT
>NC_056563.1:18419325-18439828 GCF_013358625.1 Macadamia integrifolia | reverse complement strand
TTTTTTTCTCTTTACTATCAAACACAGCCTAAAGCTCAGAGTGAAATAGCCGACACACCCTGTTAATGTGGTTGTTTCTATCATCCAACATGAAAAAGTCAACACACCAATGCTTCTTTTCTTCCTCATCCCTTATTTAAATGGAATCTTTTCTTTCAAATTAAATTATTTAGAACAACTAAACCCAATTGGAATGGTCAATTTTTAATAATCCCCAAAAATGATTGATTGAGATTTGGGGCTTATCAGCTAAGATAACGGGATCATTTATAGTTAACTAATTGATTAAAAAGAAAAAAAAATCAAGAGATTCCTTGTCTTCTTCCCCGACAAAAATTTACCTATAGAGGAACGTCAAATTATTAACAAAGAAATAGAGAGAGACTTTTCTTTTTAATTGTAGGTCACATCTAGAGTGTCAAACTCTAACCCGAATGGGTGAAGTCAGATCAAACAGATGGGACAAGCTCCAACTGAAGCCTTATTGGTTTGGTTTTGGATTGTAAGAGTTGTAGACCCAATTGAAAACTGGACAGCACTAAAACCACATCAAACATGAAAAATGGATCAAAACCGAACCCTAACTAATACCAAGTTACCAATATGAAAATCATAAAAACATGTTTTTTTCCTATATATATATATATATATATATACATGATAAACAGAATCTTATATCAATCCATTAAGAAGAAATCGAAATAAATAGAATCCAAACTAGTTCAAAATCGAACCTTCCCTTATTGGTTTGGTTTCAAATTTATTCATTCTCATATCAAAACTGATTTAACCCGATCGAACCGATCCATTAACACCCCTCACATATAAGGGTATCAATTGGTCCAGTGCGATACAGTTTGATTTACATTTTGACAAAGTGCAATTTAAATTCGAACAAGATAGGAATCAGCCAAAATCAAAATCATTTTGCATTCAATTTGATTTTAGATATTGGTTCTATTCTGTTTTCATTATCCTTTTCACAACCGATTTAGATGCAATTTATTTCTTTGTGGTCTGATTCAGTAAATAGTGACTCCAATATTACTCACATGGTCACATCTGTCCCGAATCCCTGTTCGAAGCATCATCACTTTAGAAGTACAAACAAAGAAAATAGGACAAATGGCTGTCTTCATTAGGCATCCAACTTGGCAAACATTACTTGGGTGCTGCTCACTCAAATCATTCTAGAATTCGTTGAGGGGTATTTTCACGCCCAGCTGTCTCTGAACTCTAGATATAGTGGCCATGCTGGCAGCATTCCTTACCCTTAGGCTTGATTGCCTGAAGCTCATGGGAGCTATTAGGTTTCATTAACGTAGCTTTAACATAAATGAGAATCAAAATAAGGTGCTCTAGCTCTACAAAATCCATGTATTATTGCTCATATTAATTTTATAATTTTACAAAGTAAAATTTACAAGAAAAAATTATTTTGCTCCACCAAGAAGAAATATTTGCAAACCCAGAATCAGTGATGTTTGATACTCACTCAGATGGCTTTCTTCTCCTTTTCTTTTGAGCTTTATTTTCCTTCGTATTATAGGTGTTGAAGTTATAATCCTCTGTTCCGTTGCAGAGGCAGATTCCGTGATATACAAAGCTCCGATAATCTATTCGACGTCTCTGTATATAATAATCTACAATCAACAAGATGTGGCTAAATCCACCTGTTCATCTTTGACCATCAGCAACGTCCCAATCGGAGAGAGAATCCAACCAAAAAGAAAGAGATGCAGAGATGTTCCGCAGCGACGTTGGATCTCTCTGAATCTACTTCGGAGGAAGAGAGAATATTCATTCTCACCTTCTCTTTCTGAGTCTCTGTTTCTCTCGCAGGACGGTAGGAGTGAGAAGAGTGATTCAGGAATCAAGAGAGAAAGGAGTTTGCAAGAGATCGTAAGGAGCCCACAAGGCATCTAATGGACAAGGCCTGTTAGCGTCGAGTCTCGCCCATGGCTTACCCTTTCCGCTCCAATGCAAGAGACTCACCGGGCCCGGATGCAGATTTCTACAAAGTCCCCGGAAATTGTCGCCACCGAGGCCGTGTTGGTTCCATCGGTGATCCACCGGAGCAATATTCCCGGCAAAGACAAGCAGAAAGGGAGGCAAAGAACCCAATTCGTAAATCCTCATTCGCTTCTGGAGTTCCATCCATTCCTCAATCTTAGTAGTATAATCCCCAGCGCGCCATCGCTCGAGATCGATAACCATGACCCCGGTGTTGAAGTAGCAAGCCTTACGACCGGCAAAGGTTAAGGATAGAGCAGGGTTGGACCAGAAGGTTGTGGTGAAGTAGGAGGTGAAGTTAGCATTACAGTACTCAGGGGCAGCGAGGACGGAATGGTCTCCCAGGGGAGTGGCAGCGAGGTCAGCGATGTCGTCGACGAGGAGGAGATCGGAGTCAAGGTACACAACGCGGTGGACGCAGAGAGGGAGAAGATTGGCAAGGTAGTTACGGGCGTAGTTAAGTGGGCAATCCAGTGCGGCACGAATGGAGGTGGAGATGAGACCGGCCACGGCGGAGTCATCGAAACCGTACACTTGGAATCTCAGGTACGGGAAGGATTTAGCGATGGTGCTGTGGAGGTGATCTGCGTCGGCGGAAGTGGAGGCGACGAAATGGAAGGCAACGTTCTGAGGGCAAGAAGAGTGTTGGAGTACGGAAAGGATGGCTGCCATGGATCCCCTTAGGTAGGCTGCGTCCAACGTCATTGCTACGTGGATGGTTAGATCCGAGCAGACATTGGATCCTTCCCCATCGTCGTCTTCGTCGATAGTGTCAGTATCTGAGATCGAGGGGCATTCTGGGGAATTGTAGAACTCGGGAGCTTCTCTGAAGTGGGGAGTAGAGGTTGCAGAGATGGTGAATGAGAGTAGGGTCAGCAACAGATTCACAAGACACAGGGTGTGATACCTATTTAGTGTTGGTTTGGGCATGTTTCAGAACCTCTTGTCCTCCCCTCTCTCACCACAGAGAGAGAGAGAGAAAGTAGTTTTGGGAATGAGGACAAGGGGTGGAGGTGGAGGGGGTTTATAAAAGAGACAGCGAAGAGAGAGAGATAGAGAGAGGTTTGGTTCTTCATCCTTACAGCATGTAATGTGCGAGTGGTGGGAGTTTCTCTCTCTTCTGGTACTTGGCTTTGAACCCACGTTCGCTATTTAAAAAAGAAAAAGAAAAAATGGGGAGGTGGCTACTGGCCAGTCAAGGCGCTGTTAAGGAGGCCGGTGACTTGACTTCCTTAACAGTGACTTGACTGACTTCACATTAATTACAAATTAGAAAAAATTAATTAGAGATTTTTTTTTTCCTTCATTGGATTCCAATTTTCCACTGGCGGTTTCTCACTCTCATTAATCAATCGGTTCTGTGAAGTATTTATTTATTTACGTAAGTTTCAAATATTTCCCACCATTTCTGTCTCTCTCTCTTTTTCTTTCTTTTTTTATTTTTACACAGAGAATTTGGATTAGAAAACTTAACTTGGAGAATCCATCTAAGTTTTGTTGCTAAATGGGTTCGTCATCGTCCTCAGGTGGGCAGCTCGCTTAGGAAGGAAGGGAATAATAGGAAGCCAACAGCAGAGAGACCTTTGGAGAGGGACATACCAACGTTGTGAGGACGTGCGAACCGTCATTTTTTTTTTTAAATTTAAGCAATTGTTTCCAAATAGCGACAAGTTTAAAATTACCAAAAGAAAAACAATTACAAAAGGGAATGGTTGATGAAAAGTTTGGAATTACTTTTTGATTTCCTTTTATATATATTGACTTACTTACGAGGGGATGATCTAGTGTAAATAAGTCTAAGGTATTAGACTACTCTCTAGTTTTAGGAAGGGGTTTTTTTCCTATGCAATAGAGGTGGTAGCTCAGATCCAACGTCCTAGAGGACCTTGAGGCACATGTCCGTATGTTGGGTTCCGTGTTGAGGCATTCCAGGACATTAGATTTGAGATGGTGCCTCTATTGCAAGTAAAAGAGTCGGACCCCTAGTTTTGACCATCCCTTTGATCGATAGCCACGTGGACAGGATGTCGCGTAGGCTATATTTGGTGGTAGTAGTAGTAGACAAACTATACCTGTGATGGTTTAATTGTAATCTCAAAAGGGTTATTTGAGGGTTCCTCTCATAATAGAGAAAACTCATTTGTCATTCAAAGTCGATTAAGGAAGGGCATTAGTTCGACCCCTTCTACATTTCACCTTCTTGAAATATAGTATCTAGTGGATTAATAGTTTAAGTGTGGTCTAATGGTCATTTTATTGGCCCCTAGTGGGTCCCCTATCTGGCCCTATTGTAGATCTTGTATAAAATTAAACGATTAAAAGCCTCCAATGCAACTTCAACCACCACCTCCTCCGAGTGATGATTGTCTGCCGTAGATGCGGCAGTGTGACAAGCATCAGACAATCGAGACGACATCGACACACCCTTGATATTGTTTCGACCATCAGATGCTCACCCCATCACCGCATCCGTGGTAGAGGATGTTTTCATCACCTCCTCCGCCGCCAACATTACCACTTTCTATACCAAAATTTTGGGTATCAAATGACACTTGAAAATTTATATAAAAATACAAAATATAATTTTTAAATAAAAAATTAATTAAAATATATAATGATTATCATGCAAACCCTTAGGTGAGCTGCGAGGAAATTTGCAATAGAACTCCATAAGCCAAACGTACCAGAAATGGCCCACCATTTTTTCGTATTTATGAGATATTATAACATAGATTTTTGGTTGGGGTATCCCCGATTTACATTCATAAATCTGGTACATATGGATATATGGTCATTACTCTTATACCATTCATTTTTTTTTTTTTTTGTAATTAATGGGATTCTCTTTCTCTACCAACACTTTCACTATCACCAACGATTCATTTAAGGGTTGAGAGTGTTTGGACACGTATCCCTAAGTATTAACAGGTGTTGGGATGCGTGACCAAATTCTCCCAATCTTTAAATGAATCATTAAAAGGTGATTGAAGAATGCAATCGTAACAGAGGAGCCAAATCCGTACTAAACGCATGAGATTCTGCCCTGGCGCATACGGTAGGCAAGTCCCAGAAAAGCCCTGGCCGACATAAGCCCAAACATCTCTCATGGTCGAGGCATACATCATGGGGCCATCAAGACCCGGTAACATTCATCAAATTTTAGGTTATCTGTGACCTCATCATCCCACCAGCCTAAGTACTATCGGGGGCATTTTGGGTAATTTATACGTAACAAAGTCAAGAATTGAGAATTTGGTGTGGCACGTGTAACTTTCTCAATGGGACCCATGGCACGTGGAGATAAGAAGAATAGGAAGCGTTGTCTCCCCCCTTGTGTCTCTGTCACTCATCCTGTCCCCGGGCTCTTTGGATTCTCTCTTATCATGTTACTACTCCCTCGTCCCTCTGTACTCTTCTTTGTCTTCTTGTTACTTCCCTTTCTCCCCACATCACTATCACTATGTGAGTAACCAACGCTTTCTCCTCAATGCATCTATCTGTTGTGTATATAATTTCAGTAACAATAATAATATATGCTAGTAAGGGTGTAAATTGGTCCAGAACCCAATATTTTATTTAGTTTCAAGGAGTGTTGGTTTGATCTGGAATTAAAGAGAGTCATGTCTCACTTCTAAAAATTGATACTCGTATTTTATGGAACCTGTTTGGTTCTAGTTTTGATTCTTATAATTGGTTCATACTATATATAATAAAATATATTACACTATAATATAGTAATAATATACTATACTCTGCATGGTTAATCTTGCCATGTTGAAAGATGAAATGGCAATTCAAACAGTAGGCAATGGTTTGGATTGATTTTGTAATTAAATCATTTACTCCTTTTGTATTTGCATACTCTTTTTTCTTGGTATAATTATATTGGCATATTTACTTATATATTTTCATGCATCCGGTTGATGGTTCAATGTTTTATTATACTATTTAACAAAGTTCTTGTAGACTGAAATTTGACATGTGAATAAGGATCCTTCAAACTCCACTTATCAAAAAAAAAAAAAATATTACATCCCATTTAAGTTTGCGATGTGCCAAAATAAGGCGCTTGTCAAGACTAAAATATAAATCCAATTATAAGAAAATAAAAAAAAAAATCCTAAAATTGCTAGTCATGGTGGCACCATTCATTTTCTTTTCATATAAAAAAACATGTGGAAAAAAAAAAATGTTAAGTGATCACATTCCTTTACACCACATAGAAGGGGGACAAAATGACCTCCCTAGTCTTTATATTGTACACTCCGACGTGTGTGCCCTCTTATTGGTTCTTGCATTAATGATGTAGGGACCACGCGACCAGACAGCCAATCTTTGTCCAAAAAACATATAAGTAAAATCCTATCAAAAGAAGTAAAAAAAAATATCATCAAGATAACTTGGATCGTATATACCCTTTTTTAATTCGTCTCTAAAAAAGAAAAAAAAAATGTATAGTTCCAATGATTTAAATCATTCATCAATACATGTGCGGTAACATGCAGTTTGCATATGTGATCAATCATTAAGTGCAATATTTATGGAAACATATTAATTTCACTTATATAATGTGCTCCAAAAGGCCAAAATATACTTACACGTTATAAACAAGCAAATTGATAAGAACGAAGTGAAATAGGATCCATGTGCCATTAGTAGTTCAGAATATGAGAACTTTTAAAGAATTTTAGATCCGTAATACGAGAAGTCCCGTATCAGATCATGGCCGCGGGGTCACCATGTGACCTAACCCTTCTCTTCAAATGGGGTACCCCACGGTAAGGGACAGAGTCGGGAAAAGTAAGCAAAACGCACTTAGCACATGGTCCCCTTGTCTCCACGTTGAGTTCCTCTATTCAGATAGTTTCAAAAATCGGACCAAATTGGTGGTCGAACCAAATAAGGAACCGTCGTCCTCTTCTTCAGTCTAGTCAACACTAAAGAAGGCCCTCTTCAGAACATAAATAAATGGAGGCCCTTTGCCGATAGTGAATGGAGAATCCTCTGTCAATAGAGGTATGTTTTTTGGGATAGATATTAGGAATACTGAAAAGGGTATTTATTGAGAAAAAATTTCTCCTAAATAAAATTGGAGGAGAAGGATAAGTAAACCCCAACCTCCGTGCGATAATCATTTGAACGGGATATGGGATGAGGTCATTTCAAAAGAGGAAGGGGGGATCGAAAGAGAAAGATAGACAATGGGGTGTTAGCTTACAATACACCAACGATGTGCCCAACATTTTTTCCATAAAAATGAGTGATATTTTGAAAACCTTTTAATTTTATCTAAGTTGTCTGACTTTATTTTGAGTTTTTTGGAAAAAAATTTGTACACGTTTCAAAATCTTCACTTACATTATGTTCCTTCCACTCATTCTCTTTGCCTCTTGTTTTTGAACCATGTTTTTGCCTCTCATTGGCTATGATTTGAAAGCATAGGTTGCATTGGCAGTGTCGCAACCCTCTTTCCCTTAATATTTATTATTATATTTCAAATTTAATATTTTATTTAATTTAAGATCTTCTTGATGACAATTGACACTCCTCAAGATGCCAAATAATTTGTAACTTTATTTTTTTCCCCTTTTGATATGACAAGAATTCCCTTTTTTCAATAAGTGATAGTCATACCACATGTATACTCAAAAAATGTGCATCACAATGATACATTTTGATAATAACATATGATATGCCACTTTAACTTATTTTTAAAAACTCTACAATTTATGCACTTATCTTAAAGGGTTGTTGGAAATAATACAAGGGGCAATTAAAAGATGTGTCAAATTCTTAATTCCCTTATAGAGTAATTACAGATATTTCATTTTAGTTATTATTTTTGTCTACATCGGGCTCCAGTCAAGAAACTTATACATCAATAGAGAAAGCAGATTTAGAAATAAAAGCAAGACGTTAGTTATCGGAAAGAGATTATATAAACTTATTTAACCAATCCCTTGTATCAATTATCCATCATATATAAGACAAAAAAAATGGGTTCGATAATAAAAGTCCCTCTTCTTTTTTTTTTTTCTATAAAATTAGATTTAGGAGGTTAAGTTGATAACAAGGGTAGAGGAATATTTTTGCTTTCCAATGCGAATAGTCAAAGGCTTAGGGCATCAAAGATGTCTGACCCGAGATATTAGACAAGTGACACAAAGTTCAGAATGAAACTTCTAATCTCGTCTATCAAGGCAAAACTGACTAACCAGAGGGAGGGATTTTTTGAATGCCTAATGCCACAACATAGCAAACTCTATCATTCAGGCACATTCAAACAAGAGGGGCGCACACAACAATTCATCATAGAATTTCGTGACTACAAGATGTAAATTTCATTGTTCATTGCACAATTTTCATAATTGAATTTAATTTTTCATTTCTTAATTATAAAATGTAGATTTGTTGACTACTATATTCGATTAGAGAGTAATCGCATAATTGTTATAGAGTAAGATTTGATTGGAGCAACTAGAAAAGATTCTTTAATTAGAAAGAATTCACTAGTTCAAATGTAGGATAGGTGTGTTTGGAATGCATGAAAGGAAAAGAATTATGTAATGATTTTCTTCGTGTTGTCTTTTACTTAAGCGCGTGTTGACTCAGAAGGGACAAAAAAGAGAGGAAATTTTAACTAAAAATATTTTTCCTCGGTACCAAAAATCAAGAGGCATCTCTTATGCTTCAGGAAACTTCTTTTACTTCTTCTTCGTCCTTACATACGTGCAGGCACGACTGCTTTAGTTTTTAACACAGCTCGCATGGTGGAAATTCCAAACAATTTCAAAGCTTAAACCTAACAATAATCCAACTTAATTAGATACGTTTTAGGTTTAAATATTTCTTCAAAGAATTGCACATAAGTTTATTCTCTTACTAATCTGTTACCCAACCCCACGCATCTCTTCTTACATTTGACTTCTCTTGTTTAATTCATCTCTCGGATTACTAGTCTCCAAAACAATGTGCCACCATTTAAATAAAAAAAAAAAAAAAAAAAGAAGTGTTGGTGATCCCTATCATAATTCTACTACAGTAAAACTTAATCCCATAAACCAGCTTATGAAGTGAGAAAACTTAATACCCTAACAATCCACATCATTTTTTTTTTTGGTTATTATTCAATAGGTTTGTCTCTCTAAGGATCTCAACGTCATTATTCAATTGACTCTGATTCGTGAAGTATTTACTGATGCATGTAATTCTCAAATATTTCCCACCATTGCTCTCTTTTTTTCCCTAGAAAATATTTAGCAAGAAACACTACTTGGAGAATTCATCCATGTTTAATGGTAATGGTAATGGTTCATCATCGGTGGTAGCAATTCGCTTAGGTAGCAAGGGAATTTAATAGCATGGTAGAGAAGCAATACCAACAACAACTACCATAACTTAAGCGCAACAATATATATATATATATATATATATATATAGAGAGAGAGAGAGAGAGAGAGAGAGAGAGAGAGAGAGAGACCTATGGAGAGGGACATACCAACGACAAGTTTAAAATTACAAAAGGAATAGTTGATGATAAGTTCAATTTAGAGTTAGATTTCCTTGCATATATATAAGACTTGACTCCGGAGGGAGATGAACTTCTAACTTAGTAGCAAACAATTAGGAAGTTGGGCTTTGACGTAAGTGATAGATAATTGGGCTCTAGTGTAAAACCATGAAATGTCGATGGATCAACCCTCTAATCATTTTTTTGTTATTTACATCCTATAGAACTGTCCAAGGGGACTTTACTCACACACATAGGAGGAGAGGGGAGGGGAATGCGTGTAACAAGAGTTGATCCCTAGACCACAAACCTGACGCCTGCTCTACCAACAGAAGTTGCAACCAGTGCACTATGCACTAGATTCAAGATCAACCCTCTTATCCACCCCACGTTCTTGAAATATAATAACTAGTAGGTTTTTTTGGGTAATGAACTTAATAAGTAAGCGGTTCATAATAATTAATTATGTTTTATTGATCCCTAGTGTTGGTCTTACATTAAAAACAAGACTTGACTTAAGAGAGGGTCGGTCAATGTTTCTTATGTGGCCCTCTTATGTGAGTTCCAAGGAAATATGAAATACAACTCTTTGAGCTCAAAGTCTAATTGGGTTGCCACATTTATCTAATGAATTCATTATGGTCCAAAATGTATTATCAAAATTGGCCCACCATTTTTGTATTTATGATTGATATTATGGATTTCTTGACGATATATATCCATTCATATATCTAATATACCAGTCTTCTTTCTTTTTTGTGTGCAATCTCTTCTTCTACCAATACTTTTGCTATCATTAATTTTTAATCAATGTTAGGTTTTCAAAAATCTATCCCAGAAATATGGAATCATATTTCGATTCAATCTAAAAAAAATTCACTCTAAATCAAAATAATGATGTCATTTAATACAGAAAAGAATACTCTCACCCTTATCCAAACGTAGAGGGAGGCAAAATGATACCCTATGCATCCCTCATTTGAAGTACAAAAAAGTCACCTCAATTAATGTCTTGCGTGCCTCCTAATTAGCCCTTTTGCTGGCACAAAGGCTGCATGACTGGAAGCATTATCTTTCAAATACTAAAGAGGGAATTCTACCCTAAACAACCACGTACGAAAGATCTACGGTAGACAAGGTATTAAATGCTACCCCACATAGGCCCAAACCTCTCACATGGTTGGATGTATATCTTGGGGCCATCAGACCCTGGAGGCCTGGACCCTGTTGATCGATTTTTCGTGCATGATCTGTGACATCATCTCTTTACCAAAAAAAAAAAAGGATCCGTGACCTCATCATCCCGTCAGCCTAGTACAGTGGGTACTTTAGGTAATTTACACCTCCAATAGTAGTCATCATAAGTCCACGTTTGTGGAAAGCAAAGGAAAAACGTAAAATAGATCCTAGTTTTTACGGCCCGACTTAGTCCCACAGAAAAATAACAAACAACATAACATAACGAGATCACATATAACAAAAAACATAACGATTTATGTGGTTCACTTAAGATGGATTATATTCATGATCGAGTGATAACCAAAACTTTCATTATCTAAATGAAGAGATTACAAGACATTAACCCTCACCTCTTTGTGAGACAACATCCTATATATAGCATTTTGGCGTATCACAACATATAGAAACACTAATCCCCAAAAATATAAAAATACTCTTAGTATAAATGAGACTCTTAAAACAAGCAGTTAGTTGGAGATCCTACAAGCTGTCTTAGGGTACCATGAGATCATGGGTTCAATTCCCCTACTTTATGTTTGATATGATTTTTTGGAACTCATTAAAGTCCATTATACGATTCTGAATGGTTTCAAAGTATTTATGTATTTTTTTTTTTTTATAGAAATTACATATATGTATAGTTTATTCTCTTTAACCACAATTTAGAATTATGTGAAAATATGATGGTTGAAGAAAAAAGAGAGAAAAGGTAAAGAAAGATGAACACCAAACACTTAATGTGGTTCAGTTGGAGAGGAATGAATCCAACCTATGCCTACGAATATCCCTGTGAATCCGCTATAAATCATCTCCAATTTTACAATGCTTATTTAAGGTTGATGAGAGAGCAATTAAATGGTGAGATCTCTCATATAAGGTAAGTGGATAGTTACAATATCCAATTTTCAATGGTTGTATATGCTAGACTTGCATTAGGATAACTGTCAATCTTATCTTGTGTTGGCAATATTGAGTCTCTCTTGATCACCGAGATTTGGTTTCTTACACGCCCTTGCAAGTTCAACGGGGATGAGATCACCTTGAAATTATCAAAAGGTACATAAAACGTGATGTAGATACCGCATTTGTGAATAAATCTGCAATATGATTCTTAGTAGAGATGAAGCGTACATCAAGGTCACCTTTGGCCACTTTATCTCGTACAAAATGGAAGTCAATCTCGACATATTTTGTGCGAGCATAGAATACTGGATCGGCAGTGAGATATGTGGCATTTACCTTGTCACACCATAGTATAGGAGCACGTGGTAAATAAATATTGAATTCCTTCAAAAGTGACTATAGTTTAAGGGTGTTAATCGGTTCGATTTTGGTTTAAACGGTGCAGATTCGTTCGGTTCATATTTATTTGACTAAAACCATAACCGCACCATTTACTAAATGGTTCCACTTTCTGAAACCGTGACCATTTAGTAAATGGTTTCAGTTGCCACGGTTTCTAAACGGTGTCGATTTCACGGTTTTAAACGGTTTCGATTTCGATTTATTCTATATGATTTGTAAAACGGTTCACAATCGGTTTGTTATAACTTGCAACCTTCTCTAAACTGAAGATCATAAGCTTATCAAAAAATAATTGGCAACCACAAATAACAGATTCTATATTAACCATGGGATGTCTTAATTTGATAATCTAGTACTATTTCTTTGCATGGTCATTCTCAAACATTTAGAACTAATATCATACAACATCCAAATCCAGCATTCTACAGCATAAAATATTAAATGACAGGTGGTTTAGCCAAAACACCTCATCTATGATAACATAATAATATAGTAACATATATGGATTACAAGTTCATGATCTAAAGCCTAAACTTGAACTGAATTGCAATAAATCATACAAAAGAAGGATGAGCACTTAATTTAATTGTTAATTGTTGTACGGATTACTGCCCCTTCTTTATTTAATTATTATACGGATTAATCGGATCGGTTTAAACGATTTTAAACGGTTTCAATTCAGTTTGAAACCAACGGGTTCCGCTATTAAAATCGACCCGACCCGTTTAGTTAATCGGCCTGAAACTTGAAACCATAGTCGCACCATTTATTAAACGGTTTTGTGGTTTCGATGTAAACGGATCGATTCGGTTTCGGTTAACGGTTTCGATTATAAATTCACATCCTTACTATAGTTAGATGAGTTTAACTACAGTATTTGCAATAGCACAATATTCGGATTTGGTGCTAGAACATGCGACTGTGGTTTGCTTCCATGAGCTCCATAAGATTATTTTGGACCCAAGATATATAGCAAAGTCGCCAGTAGATATTTTATCATTTAGACAACCTGTCCAATCGGTATCGGAGAATGCTGGTAATGTCATAGAGGTTTGTTGATCAAGAATAAAACCATGGTATATAGTCCCTTTTAAGTACCGAATAATCTGTTTCACAACAACCCAGTGATCAGAGGTCAGTCTATGCATAAACTGGAAGACCTTGTTTACAACAAACTGGATGTCAAGTCTCACGAATGTAGCATATTACACTGCCCTCACATTACTATGGTATATGTTTTGGCGTTAAGGTTCTAGAAGTCATGGTAATTCTTGTTGTTGTTGACATTGGAGTAGAAACCACTTTACACTCTATCATATTGATGCCAGAGAGTAAGTTAATAATATACTGTTCTTGAGAGAGAACGAGACCCTTAGAAATTGGCACAACATTGATACCCAAGAAATAGCGAGGAAGCCCCAAGTTTGTGACAGCAAAATGTAGCAGCCATTTGTTGGATTAAATGAGAGACGAGAGGATTACTTCCTATGACATTATGTCATCCACATAGATTAAAATGTAAATTGTCTGCCCATCCTTTGTTTAAATAAATAGAGACATGTTTGTTTTGGAACCTTCAAAGCTAGTCTCCAATAGAAAAAGAGCTTAGACGCTCAAACCAGGCCCTTAGAGCTTGTTTGAGACCATAGAACGACCTATTTAAACGGCACACATGGCAAGGATATGAAATGTCATTGAACCCGGGTGGTTGAGACATGGACACCTTTTCATTCAGAAAACCATGTAAGAAGGCATTCTGAACGTCCAACTGCAGAATTGTCTAAGACTACGACAAAATAATAGAAAGAACTAATCGAATAGTTATTGGCTTAACAATCGGACTAAGTGTTTCAGCATAATCAATGCCCTTCTGTTGATTGTAACCTTTGGTGACAAGTTGTGTTTTGTATTATCAATTGAGCCGTTAGATAATAATTGTGCCCAGCCATTTTCCATAAAATTGGGTGGTTTTTTGAAAATCTCTTAATTTTATCTGAGTTGTCTGATTTTATTTTGAGTTTTTGTTTTTTTGGAAAATGTTTGTACACGTTGCAGTTTAAATTTCCACTTACATTATATCTTTCCACTCGTTCTCTTTGCCTCTTGATTTTGAACTACGCTTTTGCCATCCACTGGCTATGATTCGAAAGCATAGGTTGCACTATGGTGTAACAATCCTCTCCCCTTAATATTTATTATTATATTTCAAAGTTAATATTTTATTTAAAGATTTTTTTATTGACAATTGACACTTCTCAAGATGCCAAATAATTTGTAACCTTATTTTTTCCCCTTTAATATGACATAGAACTCTTTTTTTTTTAATAAGTAATATTGTCATTCCACAAATATACTCGAAAAATGGGCATTGCAATGACACATTTGATAATAACATATGATTGGTCACTTTCAAATTATGTTTTAGAACCCTTCAATTTATATACTTATCTTAAAGGGTTGTTGGAAATAAGACAAATGACAATTAAAAGATTGTATCTAAATTCCCGTAAAGAGTATTTATATGCACTCTCTTTTATTTATTATTTTTGTCTGCATCGCGCTCCAGCCAAGAGGCACTTATATGTCAATAGAGAAAGCAAATTTAGAAATAAAGCAAGATGTTAGTTGTCGGAAAGCGATTATTTAACTAATCCCATGTATCAACTTTCCATCACATTTTAAAGACTGACAAATTGGTTCAATAATAAAATACCTCTTTCTTCTTCTTCTTCTTTTTTCAATTCTATAAAAGTTAAATTTGGGAGATTAAGTTGATAGTGAGGGTAGAGGAATTTTTTGTTTTCCAATGTGAATAGTCAACGCGTAGCGCATCAAAGATGTCTGACTCAAGATATTAGACAAGTGACACGAACTTCAGAATGAAACTTCTAATCTAGTCTATCAGGTAAATTAAACAAAACTGATTGGCCAAAGGAATGATTGTGTTGAGTGACCAATACCACAAACATAGCCAGCTCTTTCACTTGGGCACATTCAACCAAGAGGGTGCGCACATAATAATTCATCATAGAATTTCTTGACTAAAAAATGTAGATCAATTCGTTGTTCATTGCACAATTGCCATAATTGAATTTGATTTTTCACTTCTTCATTATAAAATGTAGATTTATTAATTGTTGTATTCGATTAGAAAGTAATCTCCTAATTGTCACAGAGCAGCATTTGATTAGGGCAGCTAAAAAGAGATTATTTAGAAAGAATTCACTAGTTCAGATGTAGGATAGGCTGTGTTTGGAATGCATGAAAAGAGAAGCCAAAAAAAAAATGAAATTTTAATATTTTTCCTCGACACCAAAAGTCGACATAAGGCATCTCTCATCCTACAGTACTTCATCGCCTTCCTCATTATCTTCTTCTTTTACTTTTACTTCATCCTGCCTACATGCATGCACGGCAGCAGCTTTCCTTTATAACGCAGCTCGCATGGTGGAAACTCCAAACAATTTCAAAGCTTAAACCTATCAATCTTAGATACGTTTTCGGTTTAAACATTCTCCAAAGAATTGCACATAAGTTTCTTCTTTTACTAAGCTATTACCCAACCCCACGCATAAAATTTGACTTCTCTCGTTGAATTCATCTCTTGCATTATTAATCTCCAAATAATGCGCCACCCTTTAGATAGAGGAAAAAAAAAGAAGGTTGATGATTCTTATCATAATTTTAATTTTACGACCACAGAACTCAACCTCATAAATCAGCTTGTGAAGTGAGAAAACTCAATACCATATCAACCCAAATTATTTTTTATTTATTATTCAATAGGTTTCTCTATCTATTAATCAATCCGCTCTGAATCGTGAAGTATTTATTGATGCATGCGAGTTTCTCTCTCTCTCTCTCTCTCTCTCTCTCTCTCTCTCTCGTTATGGTCGTTGTTGGTATTGCTTCTCTGCCATGTTATTAGTATTCCCTTGCTATTGCCTTGTTATTAATATTCCCTTGCTACTTGAGCGATTTGCTACCACCGATGATGAGCCACTAGCCTTACAATTTTCGAGAGAGAGAGATATATATACCAACGATAAGTTTAAAATTACAAAAGGAATTGTTAATGATAAGTTGGATTTAGAGCTTTTTTTCATTATATCTATAAGACTTGACTTAGGAGGGGAAGAACTTCTACCTCAGTGGTAAGCAGTTGGGTTCTAGCACAGGAAAAGTTGTTGGTTCAACCCTCCTACCTGCACATTGTTTAAAATAATAGCTAGTAGATTTTTCTGGGTAATAAATTTAATAAGTTAGTAGTTAATAATAATTAAGTGTAGTCTAATGATCCCTTTGCTAGCCTCATGGGTCCCTATCTGACTCACTTCTATCTGGCCCTCGTGTTGGTCTTATACTAAAAACAACACTTGACTTAGGAGAGGGTCGGTCAATGTTTCTTATGTGGCCCTCTCATGTGAGGCGTACGGTCTTAGGTTCGATTCCCCATCTATGCATCTGCGATTTAAGTGGAGACTATGGTGATGGATTATTGTGCTAATCTCCCCAAGGATTAGATAAGGTGCGTGTAAGCTGGCCCGACACCATGATTAATAATAATAATAATCATAATAATAATAATAATAATAATAATAATAAAGCTACCGAGAAATATGGAATACAACTCTTTAATTAAGCTCAAAGTCTCAATTTGGGGTGGTACATTTATCTAAAGAACTCATTACGGTCGGAACGTATTACCAGAAATCCCCCACCATTTTTGTATTTATGATTGATATTATAGATTTTCGAGGATAATCAATGTAAGGTATTCAAAAGCCATCCCAGAAATATGGTATCATATTACGATTCAACCTACAAAAAATGATTCACTCCGTATCAAAATAATGATGTCATTTAATAAAGAAAAGAATCATTATTATCTTATTACCCTTATAAATTATTACTTTCTAATCTATCTCCTTCATGGTTTGTCCTTTCTTTCTCTCTCCCTTCTCCACCAACCCAAAAGGAAAAACTCACTCAAAACCCGCCGGAATCCACTATTGGAACACCCCATAAACGTGGTTTTCCAGTGACCCGAATACTCTTAGTAGATCTGACTTATCTGATCTCCTTTGGCCTGCCTTAGATCCTACAAGTGTTGCTTTGCTTCTAATGGAGGCTTCCACATAAGTGAGTATTATAATTTTCCAAATTCAGAATTTTTTTTCCTTTATGCCTTTCTAAAAGAAGATCAGGCATACATATATATATATATATATATATATAGAGAGAGAGAGAGAGAGAGAGAGAGAGAGAGAGAGAGAGAGAGAGATGCGAGATCTTCGTGGGCGTTACATATATGAAGGCAAAAATCGTGTTCATCATTGACTTGGAATGATCTTATTGGTCTGTTTCAGACAAAAAGCAGAGAATCTTTTGAAACACGAACCCGTTTCTACTGTTTCCTCCCTCTTTCCTTCTTAGTTTTTCTCAATATTTTATATTACAATAAGGTAAAGGCGATTTAAGCAGTGGCCTTTACCTTATTACTCTTATTTATTATTATATTTCAAATTTAATATTTATTTTAGAAATTTTCTTATTGAAAATTCACATTCTTTAAGATGTCAAATAATTTATATTCTACTCTTTTTTTTCTTTAGTATGATAGAAATTTTTATAATAGAGTCATTTCACATCTGTATTACAATAATACCTTTTAATAATGACATAATGATGTCACTTTCAAATTAATCTTGAAAACCCTTTTATACACTCATCTTGAAGAGTGATAGGAAATAAGATAATGGGTAATTAAAAGAATGGTTCAAATTCTAAATACACCTATAGAATAATAATAGATACTCTCTTTTTATTTATTATTTTTGTCGGCCATGCACTCAAGTCAAGAGACTCTTAAATGTCAATAGAGAGAGATTTTCAAAATAAAGCAAGATGTTAGTTACCGGAAATTGAATAAATTAGCTCATCATACCAAAAATAAAAAAATAAAATAAAAAAACCTCACTTTAACCAATCCCTTGTACCATTATCCATCCCATTTAAAAGATAAAGGAACTGATTCGATAATAAAATCCTTTATTTATTTATTTTATTTTATTATTATTATTTTTTTTTTGGTAGTTCTACAAAAGTTAGATCCTAATAAACAATCAAAGCCTAGGTCATCAAAGACGTCTGACCCAAGGTATCAAATAAGTGAGCGGAACTTCGAAATGAAATTTCTAATCTATCAAATAAGATAAAATGTCGATTTCACTACTTATCACACAATTGTTATTATTGAATTTGATTTTCATTTTGATTAGAAAATAAGGTCCTCATTGTTCAGATGCAATTAAAAATAGACTATTTAATTAGAAATAATCCAATAGTTCAGATGTAGGATAGACTATTAGGAATGTTGGTGTACGGTATCTTGTATTCCATCGCAGTTTAACCCAAGGAGTACTAGTGCATGCTTCCTATAGGGAATACGAAGGTGTAAGAGGGCGCAGTTCGGCTCGAATTTTTTATTTAAAGGTAGTTTCGTACTTTTTGATATTAGGGTTTTTTGCTATATATTTGTAGCTAAAATTACTTTCTCTGTAAACAATTTATGAGAGGTGTAAACACGAGTGTCATAACTATATTCTTCATTGATGGTGAAACAGAATCTCATTTTACCAAGATGTAAGCAATCTTATCGAACCTTGTAAATCTATGTGCATCATTTTTAAAGTTGTGTTACCACAAGAATGCATGAAAAGAAAAGAACTATGTATCATTCTCCTGGTATTGTCGGTTACTTAAGCTTGGTGTCATCCTTTACTTTAGCGCGTGTTGACTAAGTAGCTAAAAGAAATTTTAAATTAAAAATAGTTTTCCTCGATACGAAAACTCAAAGAAGCATCTCTCATCTTTTCACTACTCGCACCTCTTATAACATTTGACTTGTCATGACGACTCACACAAATTACCATTTGAAAGGTTACACGCCCTTGGGCCAAGGTCAGCCAACTTTGAATAATCGTTTAGCTTTCAATGCATGCTCTAGTTTGTACCGTGACTAACACCTTCGAGATCTATCTATTCATAAAATTTCATTTTAATTCAATTTGTCATGGAAAACAAATAGATTCTCATCCACCTTTTTTTTATTAACCGGAGAAACCTTGACCTTAGCTATCGTATCTTAGAAGAAAATGATAATTTTAGATTTCCACAATACTTGGTTCATTGCCCTATTATCTCAATGATCTTTTACTCAACTTTTAAGTAACCTCCAATACAAACTAATATGTCTAGTATCTATATAATACAGATACAAATATATGTAAAAAACTTTATCATATATATATATATATATATATATAATCAATTCAATGCACTTGTCTCGTTGTACTTTGCTATCCATTATATATATGATTTGTTTTTTACATATTACTTATTTATAATTTTTTATGCTTCAAAACTATTTTTTTCATATATCTTAAAAATTTGTATATGTATCTTTAACATATCTAATATCTATCCGATACAATACGATACATGTTATAAAATCACCCTTCCAATACAATACCCGATATTGATATTTTAAACGTTATTTTACTTCATTTCCTCCATAAAGCTCCCATCCAGAATAACCAGCCAACTAGATGCCTCAGTTGCTATGTCTATAGTCCAACATCACATTTCACTTTCCAACTGCAACTAGTAGACAGGTGGACTGTATTATCAACAGAAGATGAAACTGCTGCTAGCTAGGGGTTCTCCGGATTAGAAAGTTGCTCTCCCAAAGCTGATAATCAAGGGAGTTTCATATAAGTTACTTCTATTTAGATATTCTCACATCAGCTGTAGGAGACTCAAGTATCATATATAAGAGTACTACCTCACTCCAAGCCAATTGATTTTAAGATGAAAACTTTAACACTATCGAACCAACGTCAACGTCTGTCTGAGTTTAATGTTAATAGATTTGTCATTGGATGGTAGAAGCTCCCTTAGGTAGCAAGGGAATAATAGCATAGCAGAGAAGCAATACCAACAACAACAGAGAGACCTTTGGAGAGGGACATACCAACATCTCACATGGTCTCGGATGTACATCATGGGGCCATCAGACCCTGGACCCTGTTGATCAATTTGAGGTGATATATCTGTGACCTCATCATCCCTCCAGCCTAGGGGTACTTTAGGTAATTTACACCTCCTATAGTAGTCATCACAAGTCCAAGTTTGTGGGGAAAAAAAAAAAAGGGGTTAAGAATAGGGATTTGGTGTGCCACTTGTAACTTTCCTAATGGGACCCATGGCACTTGGGGAGAAGAAGAAGATGAAGAAGCACTGTTCCACTTAGTTCCTATCCTCCTCCCGCATGGGGGCTCCATATGACCCAACCAGTGTTATCAATTCGGCCGAATAATTCGCAAATTATTCGGTCCGGCCGAACCGAATTTTTCCAAATTTTATAAAAAATTC
>NC_056563.1:18410647-18419305 GCF_013358625.1 Macadamia integrifolia | reverse complement strand
TTTTTGTAGTTCTACAAAAAAGTTAGATCCTAATAAACAGTCAAAGCCTAGGTCATCAAAAACGTCTGACCCAAGGTATCAAATAAGTGAGAGGAACTTCGAAATGAAATTTCTAATCTGTCAAATAAGATAAAATGTCGATTTCACTACTTATCACACAATTGTTATTATTGAATTTGATTTTCATTTTGATTAGAAAATAAGGTCCTCATTGTTCAGATGCAATTAAAAATAGACTATTTAATTAGAAATAATCCAATAGTTCAGATGTAGGATAGACTATTAGGAATGTTGCTGTACGGTATCTTGTATTCCATCACAGTTTAACCCAAGGAGTACTAGTGCATGCTTCCTATAGGGAATACGAAGGTGTAAGAGGGCGCAGTTCGGCTCGAATTTTTTATTTAAAGGTAATTTCGTACTTTTTGATATTAGAGTTTTTCGCTATATATTTGTAGCTAAAATTACTTTTTCTGTAAACAATTTCTAAGAGGTGTAAAGACGAGTGTCATAACTATATCCTTCATTGATGGTGAAACAGAATCTCATCTTACCAAGATGTAAGCAATCTTACCGAACCTTGTAAACCTGTGTGCATCACTTTTAAAGTTGTATTGCCACAAGAATGCATGAAAAGAAAAGAACTATGTATCATTTTCCTGGTATTGTCGGTTACTTAAGCTTGGTGTCATCCTTTACATTAGCGCGTGTTGACTAAGTAGCTAAAAGAAATTTTAAATTAAAAATAGTTTTCCTCGATACGAAAACTCAAAGAAGCATCTCTCTTTTAACTACTTCATCGTCTTCGTCGTTCTGTTCTTTTACTTCTTCTTTCAACCTTTCCTGCGTGGATGCATGAGCATGACAGCTTTTTATTGTAAAAACGAGAAAAACTTGCTACCAATGAAACCCAACTGCTCGCACCTCTTATAACATTTGACTTGTCTTGAGGACTCACACAAATTACCATTTGAAAGGTTACACGCCCTTGGGCCAAGGTCAGCCAACTTTGAATAATCGTTTAGCTTTCAATGCATGCTCTAGTTTGTACCGTGGCTAACACTTTCAAGATCTATCTATCCATAAAATTTCATCTTAATTCAATTTGTCATGGAAAAGAAATAGATTCTCAGCCACCTTTTTTTCATTAACCAGATAAACCTTGACCTTAGCTATCGTATCTTAGAAGAAAATGATAATTTTAGATTTCCACAATATTATATATATAATATGTTTTTTACATATTACTTATTTATAATTTTTTTCATATATCTTAAAAATTTGTATATGTATCTTTAATGTATCTAATATCTATCCAATACGATACGATACGATACATCTCATAAAATTACCCTTCCAATACAATACCCGATATTGATACTTTAAACGTTATTTTACTTCATTGCCTCCATAAAGCTCCCATCCAGAATAACCAGCCAACTAGATGCCTCAGTTGCTATGTCTATAGTCCAACATCACATTTCACTTTCCAACTGCAACTAGTAGACAGGTGGACTGTATTATCAACAGAAGATGAAACTGCTGCTAGCTAGGGGTTCTCCGGATTAGAAAGTTGCTCTCCCAAAGCTGATAATCAAGGGAGTTCCATATAAGTTACTTGTCTATTTAGATATTCTCGCATCAGCTGTAGGAGACTCAAGTATCATATATAAGAGTACTACCTCACTCCAAGCCAATTGATTTTAAGATGAAAACTTTAACACTGTCGAACCAACGTCAACGTCTGTCTAAGTTTAATGTTAATGGATTTGTCATTGGATGGTAGAAGCTCCCTTAGGTAGCAAGGGAATAATAGCATAGCAGAGAAGCAATACCAACAACAACAGAGAGACCTTTGGAGAGGGACATACCAACATCTCACATGGTCTCGGATGTACATCATGGGGCCATCAGACCCTGGACCCTGTTGATCAATTTGAGGTGATATATCAGTGACCTCATCATCCCTCCAGCCTAGGGGTACTTTAGGTAATTTACACCTCCTATAGTAGTCATCACAAGTCCAAGTTTGTGGGAAAAAAAAAAGGGGTTAAGAATAGGGATTTGGTGTGCCCCTTGTAACTTTCCTAATGGGACCCATGGCACTTGGGGAGAAGAAGATGAAGAAGCACTGTTCCACTTAGTTCCTATCCTCCTCCTTCATGGGGGCTCCATATGACCCAACTAGCACTTTCAGTACAGATAGTGCTGGCTCCTCCTTTACCTCCTCCCCCTTCCATTTCTATCACTCATCCACTTCCCTCTCACAATTCTTGTCTTTCTCTTTCTATCACTATATGTGACCTAGTGAGAATGTAACCCCTTTCACCTCCCAACCTCCTTTTTAAAGTAGAGGCTCTACTAGCTTTTGGATTTGATGTTTTGATTCAAGTTGGAACTTGACCATGGTGATTGATTTAGATCCACTACCACATGGGTCGACCCATTGTTGCATGGCGCGTTAGGATCTTGGTATAGGGGGTTATCACACAAACTTGGCTCTTTCTTGAGAGCAATGTTAAGGAATTAACAATGTAGTAGAACTGCGAGTAGCAAAAGAAGACATAAAAGAGATCGCATATAGAGAAAATAACAATTTATGTAGTTTACTCAATATGGGTTATGTCCATGGCTGAGTGATATCTAGAGTTTTCATTTTTTTGACAAAGAAATTACAAAAGCTTAACCCTCAACTCTTTATGAGATAACATCCTATGTATAATATTTTGTTGCATGACAATATAGAAAAAAACATAATCCTTGAAAATTAAAAAATACGCCCCACCATAAATGACTCCCAAAACAAGCATTCAGTTGGGAATCCTACAAGTTGGCTCAAGATCACTACGAGATCAAGGATTCAATTCCCCACATCTTTTGTTGCCTTTTTTAATGCATTCAAAGAATGCATACTAAATGCAAACTTTATCTTGTACAAAAATACTACACACAAACAAAATCAAACAATCAAACAAAAAATCTTGCACAAAAATGTATCACGAACAAATTACATGTAAAGCAAGATTGTTGTTATTCTTTTATCACCCTATTACTAAAACTTGTTTCTAATGCCTAAGATCCCTCAATTAATTATGACATTATTACTAGTATGGTGTATAAACATATAGAGTACATGAATGATAATTAATCGAACAAATCAAATTGCCATGAAAAAAAAAAGTAATCACTGGAAAGTATATATCAAATACAAGATGAGTTTTTTCATTTTATATCAAATACAAGATGAGTTTTTTCTTTTTTCAATAAAATGTAATTTTTTGAGAAAATACAAGACAAAAGAATCTCTAAGACCGATTGGATAGACTTCTAGACGGACCTGGTTTGATCATTGCCCTTCTTGTAATATCATACTCTCCTATGTATGCCCATGCATCCTCTTGGTGATCCACATATCTTTTCGGCAATTCAATGTTTTAGTACTAAACAAACTTCTTTTAAGTTGAAGATTGACGTGGAGCAAGTGTTATCCTTCGGCCACCTGCCTACAAAATTTTTGACTCATTTAAATTTGCCACTTATGAAAAAAGATGATTGTCCAAAAAACCTGAACTCAAATATAAGTCCCATGTATTTATTTCTTTTCTGATAGGTGGATCATTCATCAATACATGTGCGGTAACATGCAGCTTGCATATATAATCAATCATTAAGTGCAATAATTATGGAAACACATTAATATTATTTGCATTATGTGCCCCCAAAGGCCAAAATATTGTTACAAACAACCAAATTGATGATAAGAAAGAAGTGAAATAGGATCCATGTGCTTAGGCCCTTGGTGGTACAGAATAATGAGAGCTTTTAAAGAATTTAAGATCCGTAATACGGGAACTCTCCCTATCAGACCATGGCTACCCCTTCCTTCTCTTTAAAAAGGGGTACCCACGGTAAGCGACAGGGTTCGGAAAAGTCAGCCCAAAGCACTGACCACAAGCTCTCCTTGTCTCCACTCTGCGTCCTCTGTCTCTCTCTCTCTTTCTCTGTATGCCTGCTATCATTGATGAATGAAGTATCGGATGGTTTTAAAAATGGGACCAAATTGGTGGTCGAATAAAAAAAAAAAAAAAAAAAAAACCAACCCTCCTCTTCTTCAGTATAGTACCCACTAAAGAGTAAAGCCTGCCTTATTCAAAACATAAATAAAAGGAGGCCCTCCACCGACAGTGAATAGAGAATCTTTTGTCAATAGATTTAGGTATTGAAAACAGTGAAAAGGGAATCATCGATTTTATAAAGGGTTGAAGTAATAATCACCCTAAATAGATAGACAAACTCTACTCCACTGGTTGAGGAGAACTCTCTCATAAATAAAATTGGGGAGAGATTTTTATTTTATTTTATTTTATTTTATTTTTTAATGAAATTGGAGAGAGGGTTAAACACACCACCTGTGATAATCTAATTGGCCACAACAATGGGGGTGCGGGATAGAGAGAGAGCATTGTGGATGCTAGCTTTTTTTTCTTTTTTCTTTTTTTTTTCGCTAGAAAATCATTTCTACTAAATATAAAAAGAAAAATAATGAAATAATATACAAAAGCTGAAACGAGCCAAGAAAACCCCAAACAGGCAACTAGGGGATTGAGAAGGAAACTCTCACTCCACCTTAGACATTGCCATCAATAGAAGAAGGAGACCAAAACACAGCCCCCACACAAAAATAAAATTAAAAACAGCCCATTAAGCCATCCTAAATCTAGGACGACCCGAAACATTCATATCTAGATCCACCTTGACCAAAGCGGCCATGTTGTCACTAGGGCTGTAGTTTCAAACCTAGTTGCTGTCTTTGAAAGAAAATCAGCGATTGAATTGCCTCACAAAAACAATGACTGATTTTCCACTCCACACGGTCTAAAAATCTCATACATGCTAGCCACCTTTGAAGAACAATCCAAGGAACCTTTTTATTCTGAAACAAAGTGACCACAGCGACCGAATCACACTCAATCCATAACCTTTGGACGCCTAGATTTTCTGCATGTTCTATCCTAGATATAACAGCCAAGAACTCCGCCCCAAAATTGGTATGAATATCAAAAAAAATCCCTGAAGTTTGCCATAACCTCCCCCTTCTCATTTCGGAACACACCACCAGCTCCAGAGACACCTGAATTGCTAAGAGAACACTCATCCGTGTTTAACTTCCACCATCCTCTTAGGGGATGACACCAAAATATTTCAAATAAGACTCTCTGCCTACCTTGAATCCCTGCGAAACCCAACCTTCTAGCACATATCAGATTGAAAGAAAGATAAACACACCAGTGTGGACCAATGTTTGACAGTCAATTTCACTTCTGATCTTGGCAAAACAGCACTCTACAGGCTGAGAATCACCTTCATATCTTCTAACATTTCTTTCCAGCAAAATGCTATAAGGAATCAACACAAAGCCTTTTTTCCACACACTCTGACACGGGACCACATTTGATTTGGACTTCCACCAAGCTATAAAGCTCTCCATCCCTGGGAAACCATTCCACAACACCCCAAAACAATCACAAAATTTCTGCCACATAAACCTTGCAAAAATACAATCATAAAAAAGATGATCTCTAGATTCCTCCCCTTGGTAGTAGAGACTACATTTAGAAGGCAAAGCCACCCCACGTTTTTTTATTTACTAACCTCCATCCAAAAACAGCTTGGCGATGCTGAATTTTTTATTGCCATACAAGGGAGAACCAGCCCACCTTTGGCGATTGCTTTCTAATAATTTTTCAAGCTGATTTTATAGAAAAAACCCCAGATGAGGTAGGCTTTCAATAACAGACATCCTGCCCATTTGGGATAAAGATAGACTTGATCTCCTCAAAAATATTAGCAAGTAAAATCGAACCCACACTTGGCAGAGCCCAATTGCTGCCTCTAATAAAATCTGATACTTTTGCACGCAGAGGATCAAAATAATCAAATTCTAAACCCAACCTTTCCACAGTAGGCATATTCCCCAACCGTCATATCAGAAGTTGATTTTCTGTCCATCACCAACCGCCCATCTTAATCTTTTCCCATAAAATTGAGTGATTATCTTGTAAACCTTCTGCCTATATTTAAAATAGTTTCGTTTTATTTGGAGATGTTCCAGTTTTTGGCAAAAATTGTGTGTTCTGAATTTAATCCTAAATTCTCTCCTTCCCACTCGTTCCCTTTGCCCCTTGTCCCTTGTTTTCAAACTGTGCTTTTGTCTCCCATTGACCATGCTTTCGAAGTGCAAATTGCACTAGCGGTGTAACAACTCACTTCCTTTGTTATGATATGTAACTTTCAAAATAATTTTTTCACCATTTTATATACTCATCTTAAAAAGTTATGAGAAAACAACTTATAAAGTAATAATAGACACTCCCTTTCATTTATTATTTTTGTACGTAACCTGATCCTTTTTTTTTTTTTTTTTAATGTATCCTGATCTAGTTGAGAGGCTTTTATATGTCAATATAGAGGAAACCGATTCAGAAATAAAGCGAGATATTTGTTTTCGGAAATTGAATAATGCTCACTTTAACCGATCCCATGTATCAATTGTCCAATGAAACTTCTAGTCTATCACGTAAGACAAAATTGATTGACCAATGTTAGAGACAGAACCAGCTCTATTGGTCGAGCACGCTCAACCAAAAGGGCACACACATAACAATTCATTACAGAATTTCTTAATTACAAAATGTAGATTTCATTATTCATAGCATAATTGTCTGTCATAGAATTCGATTTCATTTCTTGATTATAAAATGTAGGTTTTGTTGATTATTGCATTCGATTAGAAAGCAAACTGCTAACTGTTCCAGAAGAACTAGAAAGAGATTATTAAATTAGAAAATTCAGATTTAGCATATGATAACCTGTGTTTGGAATGCACGGAAAGAAAAGAATTCAGTCCAGTCCAGGCTAAAAGATGCCCCTGAGGGTAGTGATAATACTAATATTCTCTGGACTTCTTTGCCCCATCTAGCCATGGAACCAGAAATCATGTGGAATAAAGGTGGAGATTCAAGTAACCAAAAGACTGGAACAAGGGGAATCCAAATGCTTTCACTGGCAGGTTGAGAACATTCATCAAGCATTCCACACAAGAACTGAAAACTTCCTGGTTTTCTCTAGTGGACTCGACAAATTACCAGCCAACTGCCGACTTCAAGCATCTATACACTCCCTCCTTTTGGTAATCCTTCAGCTTTCAATGCTCAACTTGACTTGACTCCTTTGGGGATCTCTGTTTTCATTTTCATTTTCTCCCTGCAACAGAGACTAGCACTCCATCTAGCACCCAGGTATATTGTATTATATCAACAGAAGATGAAAATTCGATTCAAGCCCTCATCACTTAAAGATGATCAAAGGGCTCCGAAACAAGAAGGGCAAGGAAAGGATGAAACAGGAAATCTATGAATTAGGAAGTTGGTCTCCCCAAGCTGATAATCAAGGGAGCCCCCATACTACCTGTCAACCGACATTAACGCAATGCATATTGCATGATTGCATTCTTCAGCTGCCTCCAATGAATGGATGGGCAGGGAAAACCTATTAAATGTATGTCTTAAAGGATCATGATTTGAGCAGCTTCTTCCAGACCTAGATTGACCTGAACCAAGTCAAAATACTGATACAACAGACTTAAGATCATCATGAGCTTTGTCAGTCAATTGTGTTTAGTTATAAAGTAGGCAAACAAAATATTTGATCGAAAACAAAATTTGGGATTGGAACTTAATGACTAGAGACCATCAAAGAGAGCTCTAAATTAAAACTACATGTCAAGAAAACCAGACAACATAGCACACAAGGTGTCAACATCCTAAACCGAAAAAAAAAAACTAGTCTTCATCCCTCCAAGCACTGCGATAAAGAGGCTAGATTGAAATTTAGCAAACCTCCACGCAGACTGGATCTACAAGCTAACAAGTTTCCAACACCCCCATTAGTAGGTGTGATTCTTACCCAGTGCACGAGGCTCCCACCACTAGGTCACAATGGAGCAACCTTACCATTGCGTCAAGGTCCACCCTCTTAAAGAGGAAAGACATAGGTCCAAAATACAGAAAAAGGAATCAGAACAGGCTTCAAAATAATTTCATTCAGCTTTTTACAGTAAAGTAATTTTTCAAAACAAAGCAAATGATTCAGAAAAAAATAGGGAAAAAAATAAGGAATCATATTGATTCAAAATAATTTTATTCAGCTTTTTACATGGTAAAGTAACTTTTGAACAGGAAGAAAAAAACTCTCAAGTCCAAAATACAAATAAGGACACCAGAAAAGGCTAAAAGATAACTTGTCCATTACACAACTTCGTAATTCTCCCTTTAAAGAAGGGGTCAATGATCAATCTTCATGCTTCAACTAAGAATACCAAGATAATAATAATAATAAATAAATAAAGACTCCATGCCTTCATCCAAGGCATAGTTAAACAAGGAAACACTAGGTTTAGTTGACTATAGAAACACTGAAAAGATAAAAAAAAGGAAACTATCCTTCGTTTTTTCAAACAAGGATATAGTACTGATACCTCATCCAATATGCTGATACTTTAACCGTTTGGAGAGTAAACACTAAACCATTTACTTCCTCTAAATAAAGTATCTTTCTTTTAAAGAAGAGAAAACGAAAAAGAAAGAAGAATTCATTTCC
>NC_056563.1:18398982-18410585 GCF_013358625.1 Macadamia integrifolia | reverse complement strand
TACTGGGGGAAAAAAAAAAAAGAACATTTGGTTAATAAAGTAGTCACAACATGAGAACACCCAAAATAACTCGCCTCATCCATACATTCCCACTTTCTAAAAAATTTTTGTAACTGATGGCACCATAGCATGAATTTGAGAACACAAACTCTACCTAAAAACATTGGCTGATTAAAACAACCAAAAAGAAGCATGTCATCGGCAAACTGAAACTCAGAGAAAGAACTAGTTCTTAATCAACTCATCTAGAAATTACAATCTGCTAATGTTTTTATGAGAGATGGCAATATATTGCATAATTGGAAAACTGGCCTGGAACCCAGAACCCAGAACCAAACTAATTCGGCCATAAACACATACCTAGAGATCTTGGCACTGAAAAAACTGCATATTCTAACCCATCTATTAGCACGGTTCTTTGTGAATGAACAGCCTTGTTTGACGCAGGAGCAGTATCACTCATGAAAACAATGAGAACCACAGCAGTCAAAAGCCTCATGAATTGCTCATACAGCAAGGAATTACAAAATTAGCGGCGGTAAGAAGTCTAAGAATGTTTTGTTGCATTTATGTGGCTTCTTTAAGTAATTGGTCAGGGACATAGTATGCTAGACTCTTTGGATTTTCAAAAACCAAATCACCAAGAATAGATTCAGTTTTTATGTTGAATCAGGTTACAGCATCATAGGAAATTGTACTTTCCATTTCCAACAGCAAAGGAATCGAAATTTCCACCCTCAACTTCAATGAAACATGGAACCTGCCTGCTTCCTATTGTGGATTGTTTCTAAATGACAGCAAAGTAAGCTAACACCCAATCAATCCTAATTTATTAAGCATACTTCTAAACATAACAGGAATTGAAATCATCACGACCTAAACTGACTCTTTGAGAAATATTGAAATTCTAAATGAAATTAGTTTTTCATTTGATGGGTGGATGATTGACAGATTTAATTTTCTTCTATATTCCTAGGCCATACGATTAATATAAGTGGTCCAGTCTCTCTCAACCAGGGCGCTCCAAATCTCAAAGAAATCTAAGAATTAATCCTTAACTCTATCAAACCCAAGCCATAGAAACTCCAACCAGCAATCATTAAGTTAAAAACAAGTTTCTGAAATTGAAAGTAATGATTGCTTCAGGTCACAATGGGATTTTAAATGAAGTCCTTTCAGTTGGAATGGTTCCAGCAACCAAAAACCTAGGGCTAGCTTTGCCTAGTATAGGTAGACTCGAGCCCATAATTTGGGAAGAAACAGGAAGGAAAGAGAAACCGACTCTCTAAAACTGAACTCAATTACACTGGAACAAAGTAATGTATGATGAAGTTCAGAAACTCAAGAAGGAAAAATAATGGGAGGAAGAAGAATATTATAATGAAATATAAAGAATAAAACCCAAAAAAATAAAAAAGGGAAAGGGAGAGGAGTGGGTTGCACCTGAGATGTGATGAGTCGACTGTGAGGAAGAGAAAAGAGGAACCCAATCAGCCGACGAATATTCATAGAAACCATGAAAATTCCAATATCATTCAGCTCCTTTAATCAATGGTTAAGCTTACATGTAAATAGCTGCTAACAATCAATTTAGACTACGGAACTGAAAACAAGCCCTATCATTATCTGAGCCAGAAAACAAAATCCAATGCTAAATGGACTCTTACCTTCATACAATAGCTAAATGAAATTACACAATTAACCCTTAGCTACCCTTACGGATCCCCTAAGGATCAAGTGTTTGGTAACTGAATCAGTTACGTTCAGAATTAAAAACACATTAAAACCTCCCTACAAAGTCTCATTTTAGCAGAAGTTCCAAGGATCGTATACAGTTCCGATTAACCTCATAAATTTAAAATCTCTGAATATGAGGAATCTCACAAAGGGGAGGGGAAAAACCTTTCATTTTGACAAATTTTCCCTGTTTATTTGCCCAAAAAAAATTCCCTTCTGCCCCTTCATAAAACCAAATTCTGAAGCAACTCAACGGCATTTGAAACCGAAAAAAAAAAAAAAAAAAAGTCATCCACTATCATGGTCTCAAGAAATTAACACCAAGGACTTGATGACAGCTTCTTGTTCATTGGAAAGCACCAATTACTTCAAAACTTAGTGAAAAATAAAACAAATATTTTTTTAAAAAATGACCAAGTAAACTGCACAATAATTGGAAAAGGAAAGTGGAAAAAAGGTGAAAAAAAATTTCTGATTTCCTCTAAGAAGCAAAAAAACCAATCCAGCATACCAACGTTAAATAAAGGAATTGTCTGAATGACACCCTTATTAGGTGAAGTTTGGTTGTTGTAACCTTATCTTTTTCACCCCTTACTTGTTCACGGCACCCGTTTCAATTAATTGATGAGATTAAAAGAAATAATAATAAATAAGAAAAATATTCTGTTTTGGTTTGAAAAATCAAGAAAAATAGTGAAAGCACTGGAAATATGTTTTCAGCTGAAATTGAATAATGTGATGATGTTATTTAATTATTTTTGGATAATTTCCAGCGCCACCCCCTGGAGAATGCCACAATTATAAGAACACCCTCTCTATTTCACCAAATTAGACTCAAACCCCCTACCGTCAGTCACTGTTAAGTTAAAAGTTAAAATGACTGTTATTCCCTTTTCACTAAAACTCATTTTAGCCCAATTCCTCTTCACCTCTACCTATTCTCACCTTCCCTACTGAACATCTTCGTTGCCCTCCAATCACCTCCACATGTCCCATTCTTCCCATCTCCCTTTACCTGTTCCCATTTCAACAACAAAAAGAGGGGCACTTTTGTCATTCTACATTATCCACCATTGCCATTTCCTCCTACTTTGTATGAACAGGAAGAGGTCTTACAGAAGCAAGAAATGAATCAAATTGACAAAAATGGCGGAAAGTGAGAGAAAGATGACTGTGATTCTGTGAAGTTACCTTGTCGAGGGCTCCGAGGCACTTTGTGCAGCTAGAATAGGAAGAGTTCCGTCAATTCCGCCGCAAGTTCTTCACGGCGGGGGTAGGTGTCGCGTTATGGTGAGAAGAAAGTTTGAACGCAGCGGGACGTCTTTTTCTTTTTTTTTTTACCAAAAGATGCAAAACTCGAAAAAATATATCAATGGAGCATCCACTGCTTTCTGGTCGCCCTTCTTCTCCTGTGGAAGTGTCTTTTTTTTCCTCTTTCTCTGATTCTAAGAATTCACCTTCCACCTTTTTCTTCTTTTCACCTTCCTTTGCAAAATACTTATCATATTTCTCTGCATTTACACTAGAAATGTCTACCTTGGTGGAGATCCCAATCACATATGATTGGTTAACACAGCATAGAGGAACACCATTAACCTTGAATGGCCCCGTAACGAGAAGCAATCTAGACGGAAGTTGCTTAAGGAAAACAACTCTTTTCCCCTTAAACCTCCCAACAAGGATAATCAAAATCATTCCAGGAGTAATACTCTAGCTGAGCTTCGTAGGCTTTGGCTTGCGCATGTTACCAAGCGGCTTCTTGACATCATCAGCGGGATAGAACTTGGGCGGCTTTTCTTCAGGTTTCGGTGCCGCCGGCTTGGCGTCGTGTCGGTGAAAGACACCACCATTATTGGCCTTGATGGCCCAAAGGCCACGCTTGTGGTACATCTTCGATCGCGAGTGCTTGCCCACACCACGTATCAGATTTCGGTTTCTAGTCACCCTAGGTTTCTTGTCCTTCGGCGCCATTGCTAAAGCTTGGGAGTTGGGAGTCCCTTTCTGTATAAGTTCCTCAAACCCCTGACGTCCCATAGAAACACAGTATTGCATCGCAGGTCACGTTTGGTTGAGGAATGTGGATGTTATGGCTCTCACGCGACATCTGTAGCGAATTCACACTTTTGTTCCGCCTGGTCGCCGCGAGGTCCTGTGGGTCGCCGTCCATTGTCATTCGTCGTCGATGCCGCCGCTCTGAATGATCGCCAGTGGTAAAAAAATTACAATTTGGGTGAAAGAAATATTAACTTATTGCAAGGGTATTTTAGGTACTTCATATTTACTAAGGGTAGTTTGGTATTTAAAATAAAATATAGTTGCTGACATCAGCATATAAGGTATATTATTTAACAGTGACTGGCAGTAGGGGTCTGAGTCTAATTTGGTGAAACAGAGGGGGTGTTCTTATAATTGTGACATTCTCCAAGGGGTGGCACTGTAAATTACCCATTATTTTTTGTCGACTAAATAATTATTAAAGTTTAAATCAAGTAAAAAATTTGACTTAGGGAAAATTTTAGAATAAGCTTCTAAATTATTTAGGAGCCTTATTTGATGCTTACATGTTAATAATCTTTAGTGTTCTTGTTGCAACAGTGTACCAACTAGTGCATAATGGCTGGAGAAGGTGGAAACGTTGCATTGAGGCATGGGATACCATTTTGGCCGAAAAGTCTGATGCAGATTAAATACCAAAATAGGCTTGTTTTATTAGGAATAAGCCTAAGGTTAGGTTCCATACATGTTAGGCCTTTGATCCTATGTGTTTTGAGTGTAATAGACCACTTTTATGGGTCTAAAAGGAGAACTATAAAATTGAGTACGGGATTACTAGTTAGTTTCCCTTTTCATTAGTTTCCTTTTTAGTTAGGCTTGATTTGATTTATATTAGTTTCCTTAGGAGTCAAGTTATTAATTGAATCAAGTCATTAGTAGTTAGTTTCCTTTTTCAACTAGTTTCTAATTTCAGTTAGTTTCTAATTTTAGTTTTTAGTAACTATTGTATTAGGAGAATATTTGGTTTCCTTTTTGAGAATGTTCTATTTTATAATTCCCCCCCCCCAATTATCATTATAAATAAAGAAGAGGAGGCTCCTAAAAGCCTAGAGTGATTTTGATAAAAAAAAAAATGGTTGTTGCTATTGTCTTCTTTATGAAGAGTTGTCTTGTGTTTGATCAAAGCTGAAGGAATTGGTGTTTGATCCAATTGACTCTTTGCGGCGTGAAGTCCAAGAGGTTCCTTTCAAGTGTTTTTTTTTCTTCAAGTTTTCTTCTTCTTATTCTCAAGTTTATCTACAAGGCCCTTCGATTCAGGTAGGTTTATTAGAGCTGCAAATACCAAGTACGATTCCTTCTATTTCTGCCCAGAATTTTCTGCAAAACAGAGCTTTCGGCTGATTTCAGAAACTCCAGATTCTGGTTTGAAAATTATGATTTACAAGGGTTGTTCGACTCTTAGTTCTGGACTGTTGTTTGCTGCCTAATTTTGGGTGATTATTGGGTGTTCTCTGGTTTATAAAATCCTACAGTCTTGGGTCTATTTTGGTTGTCAAATCCATTCCTACATTAAGTGATATCAAAGCATGGCCGAGAACAACACCCCCACCCTAGCTTCTATTATGGAGTTTCTACAAAAATGGAAAACTGAATTGAAGGCTGAATTGGATGCCAGGTTGTTGAATGAAGAGACCCCACCACAACCGCCTACTGGCGATTCACGTACAACACCCGGAGTAGAAACCCCATTGAATGTAGTTGCTCAGTTGACTAACAGGAGAGCAAACCCTAATCTGAGATCACCACAAAGGGTTCCGGTAGCACAATCTACTTTTAAAGAATATGTAAGGGGTTATTTTGAGACTGAATGCCCCACATATCAGAGGTACTCTGACGATTCAAAGAAAGTAAAGCTCGATCTGAAGGAGTTTGATGGGAGACATGACCCCCAATTGTTCTATGATTGGGTAGATGCTCTGGATGATTATTTTGATTATTATGATTTGCTTGAAGAACGGAAGATGAAACTAGCTCGTGCCAAGCTAGTTGAGGTTGCCCGTGATTGGTGGAGAACCTATGAGTATGAACTGGAGGACCGTGGTAGAGAACCTACTACATGGGAAGAGATGAAGCAAGAACTATCTGATAAGTACTTGCCATGTAATTTTACAACTCGCATACAAGACCAATTGAACCCTCTTCGTCAAGGAAATATGAATGTTGCGGAATACATTGATGCACTTTATTCTCTCACAAGCATTAGGAAGAATGAGAGGCAATTACTTTCTCAGTTTCGCTTGGGATTACGAGCTGAAATTAAGAGAGAAATTGGTATTATTGATATGTATACAGTGAGAGATTGCTTTGACAAGGCTCTTCGAGCAGAGGAACTTCTAGCACAGCCAAGTAGAAGGTTTGGTTACCAAGCTAGGGAGGTCAAGAAGAATTTTCCAGCCACTAAACCTAACACTTCAATACCCCCAAGAGCCACAACTCCTCTATGTGAAGTGAAGATACCTCTATTCAAACCAAAAGAACTTGAAGTCAAGGTTCACATTGAAAAGATGGTTCTTGAAGCTTCAAAGATTGAAACCATGGAAGAAGACTCCAGTGAAGGATTCTACATTGAACAGAGCATAATAGACAAGACTAGAGATGTGGAAGATGAGGTAGTGATTGAAAATACTCCACAACAAGTCTTTGAGATTCATGATGAAAAGAAAGTGTTTGTTCCAATCCTTGATGAGAAGGTTACCAACATTGACGACTCTATGCACACAACATTCACAGTTGATATTGATTCAGAGGTTGAGTATATAGAGTTTGTTATGCCATCATGGTTCTTTGAAGAGAAAGCTCCACACCTTAAAAACTACCTTCCAAAAGTCTATAAGCAACCAGAATTTTGTTTGGAAATGGTTAAAGCTGCTATGCACATGTTGTTTCCTCCTTATCACTGCAAAATTCGAGGACGAATTTTTTCAAGATGGGGAGAGTTGATGCAGATTAATTACCAAAATAGGCTTGTTTTATTAGGAATAAGCCTAAGGTTGGGTTCCATACATGTTAGGCCTTTGATCCCATGTGTTTTGAGTGTAATAGACCACTTTTATCGGTCTAAAAGGGGGCTCTAAGATTGAGTACGGGATTACTAGTTAGTTTCCATTTTCATTAGTTTCCTTTTTAGTTAGGCTTGATTTGATTTATATTAGTTTCCTTAGGAGTCAAGTTATTAATTGAATCAAGTCATTAGTAGTTAGTTTCCTTTTTCAACTAATTTCTAATTTCAGTTAGTTTCTAATTTTAGTTTTTAGTAACTATTGTATTAGGAGAATATTTGGTTTCTTTTTTGAGAACCTTCTATTTTGTAATTCCCTCCCCCATTAACATTATAAATAAAGAAGATGAAGCTCCTAAAAGCCTAGAGTATTTTTGATAAAAAAAAAAAAATTGGTTGTTGCTATTGTCTTCTTTATGAAGAGTTGTCTTGTGTTTGATCAAGGCTGAAGGAATTGGTGTTTGATCCAATTGACTCTTTGTGGCGTGAAGTCCAAGAGGTTCCTTTCAAGTGTTTTTTTTTCTTCTTCAAGTTTTCTTCTTCTTATTCTCAAGTTTATCTACAAGGCCCTTCGATTCAGGTAGGTTTATTAGAGCTGCAAATACCAGGTACGATTCCTTCTATTTCTGCCCAGAATTTTCTGCAAAACAGAGCTTTCGGCTGATTTCAGAAACTCCAGATTCTGGTTTGAAAATTCTGATTTACAAGGGTTGTTCGACTCTTAGTTCTGGACTGTTGTTTGCTGCCTAATTTTGGGTGATTATTGGTTGTTCTCTGGTTTATAAAATCCTGCAGTCTTGGGTCTGGTTTGGTTGTCAAATCCATTCCTACATTAAAGTCCCAGTGCAATTACTGTAAGAAAAAAATTTAGGGAGGTGGGGCCACTAGATAGAAGTGGCATCTAGCCAGTGGTTACAAAAATGTCATGGATTGCCCTAGTTTTCCAAGTGAGATGAAGACCATAGCAACGGTGATGAGGTGCGGGGTACAAAAAAGGCATAACAAAAGGCAGTCAGCGAAGAGTTTGAGGATGCATGTCTAGAGAGGATGCCTATGTTAGGGAAGGAGAATTACGATAGTGAGGAGCTAGATAGGGATGATGCAGAAACGATAGAGGCTGCACAAGTGAGAAGGGAAAAGGTAGATAGCAAAACTACCATCAGAATGGAGCAAGAGAGATTGTTGCAGATGGCCGGGAGCTGGTTCATATACACAGGCTCAAGCAATGAGTCAGCCATAGGGGGAGGAGGAGGAGGAGGAGGCTGAGATGTAGAGAGCTAGAGATCCCAGTTAAAAGGAGCCAAAGGGTGAGGGCCCCAACCCCAGCCGTAACCCCCACAGCCATCCCCATAATCTATGACCAAGACATTGAGATCCTTGAGCAAGATCCTGCCATCTTTTCGAGACAGGACCACAAACAGAAGCTGAAAAAGATGGGTCTGATGCAAAAGGGCTAGTGGTGGTTGCTTTCTCCGAGTGGGCATTCTACCACAGCATTCCAGTCCATGCCACCACAAGGCCATATCAAAACATGTTAGATGAGAGAGGTAGGGTTGGCCCAGGAGTGAAGGGGCCCATGGCATATGAGATGTACAATGTTTACTTGCACCATCACACGCAGGAGTTGTAGGAGTATATTGAGGGGTTGAAGCCATTGTGGGAGAACTACGGAGTGACTACGATGTGTGAAGGTTAGACTAGACCCACTCAACAGTTCACCATCAACTATGGTCTATTGTGATGGTAGGATTGTCTTCTTGAAGTCTGGAGATGCATCCAAGAAGAAGGATGCAAAATATATATACAAGCTATTGAAGGAGGTGGTAAAAGATGTGGGGGTGGAGAATGTGATACAAGTTGTCACCGACTATGAGAGAAAAATTTAAGGCAGGGAAAAAACTAATAAACAATCCCAGGTACTGACTTTTTTGGACTCCAAGTGCCAGCCCACTGCATTGTCCTCATGTGAAGGACATGGGGAATCTTAGGCTTGTAATAGAAGTTGTAGACAAGGCAAGACAAGCAACCACTTTTGACAACATGGATTTTCCATGTAGATGTTGGGGGATGCGCTTGGTCCAACGGTAAAGGTACAACTTTTGTAACCTAGTGGTCAAGCGATCGAAACAGCCTCTCGAGACTCGAGGGGTAAGGCTGCGTAGTTCTCGCCCCCCTCAGACCTCGCACATGTGGGAGCCTCGTGCACCAGGGTACGCCCTTTTATGTTGAGAAGCAAGTGTGATGGGGACCTGGTGAGGCCAATGCTGACACGCTTGGCCACAAACTACACGTTCTGAAGAGCTTTGGTAAGAAGAAGGCTGGACATAGGTCCATATTTGCTTCAGAGGATTGGTTTTAGTGGCAAGAGTTTGCTTCTCGTGGGGGTCAAGCAATCTAGACGACCATTTCTAGTGACAAGTTTTGGGATGACCTAAAGAACATCATTAGGATCTTAGAGCCAATCTTCAGCATGTTGAGAATAGTGATCCACAGAAAAGCCCACCTTATCACACTTGTGGCCAGCTATTAATATGATGAAGATGCAAGTTGAGGAAGTGTGCATACGGGGTAACACAAAGTTCCTTGTCATAATCAAGGATCCTTGAGAGAGGTAGCTCATGCATCCATTGCATAAAGCTAGTGAATTTTTACTTTGTTCGCCTCGATTCTACTTCCATGTCATTTATCTGCTTATTCATTAGTTGCATTGCTTCTAGCATACTATCCCAATCCCAAGTACCAATACAATCAAAAACTAGGGATGAGACAATATCTGATACATGCAACTCAAAAAGTGGTAGTAAAGCTTGAGCCAAAAGTAAGCACTCAGTCCATTGTCAATCAAAAGGTAAGACTAGAATTTGTTTGGTACTTGAGAACTTATGCAATTATAAATTTGGTACCACTAGTACCAAACATTGAAATGCATGTAGATGAAAGCCTTCAAGGATGGCACTGGGAGTTTCGGCTGAGCATCGACCATAATGGGTCGGTATGGCACTACTGCTAGTTGGTCCAATCATCATTTATCATCACCTCACAATACTCTTTAATGCTCTTATGCAGCTGAATGGTGTGTGGAATAGACTCACCCAATCTAACCAAGATAACAATTAAAGTGCACTCCC
This sequence comes from Macadamia integrifolia, assembly GCF_013358625.1. Classification (NCBI taxonomy): domain Eukaryota; kingdom Viridiplantae; phylum Streptophyta; class Magnoliopsida; order Proteales; family Proteaceae; genus Macadamia; species Macadamia integrifolia. The sequence continues at coordinate 18,400,667 of NC_056563.1, read as the reverse complement.
AAACATATTCCAACAATGGGGGCGAGCACAATTGGAGTGCGTTCAACGTCATACACTCCAAGAGGTGGAACCAATTGGGTGCCAAGCGGCTGGAGGATTTAATCTATGTGCATTACAATATAAAATTGAGAGAGGAGCACATAAGCCTTGGCATGGACAACAATACAGCCCTAATTGAGTTGAGTGAAATCTTCCAATTAAAAGAAGATAATGAGGATCCCCTTTATGAGTGGGTCAAGGATCAAGGTGAGGTTGTATTAAATGAGATTGGGAGTCGGCCCAAAGCCAAGATTGCTCTATAGATGGGTCCTGATGTCGAGGAGTATGAATCAAAGGGCAAAATTCACTCACAGATCCAACATCCATATGAACCTAGGCTTGGCGAAGATGATGACAAAGAGTGGTTATGTTCCTCGGGTGGCACTCGCACACCTTCCCCAACTCAAGGCCATGATGGTGGTAGTGGTGGTGGTAATGATGGCGATAGATTAGCAGCCTTACGCGAGGAGGACTAGATGATACAAGATTACAAGATCTAAAACCAATGCCAAAACTTGTCAAATTCTCAAGGGAGTCAATTTGATCGTGCCACATAGGAGGTCACAATGTATGTACCGGGAGAGATACACTTACGGTCCACACATGCAGTTCAAACCTGAGGAGGCGTCAATTGGGATGGGCATAGATGTACCAAGCTTGTCTGGCACACTAGGAGCCATAAGTTTGTGTGAGAGTAGAGGATCTGAGCATTGGCGTGCACCATCCTTCACAAGAGTTGGCCCCAGTCCAACACATCATGTTCATAGTGGCTTCGAGAGCATTGGTTCAGCTACTGGGTATGGTGGATGTGGTGGTGGAACATCCTTCGAGAGGATTTGTTCAGCATTTGGAGGATATTGTGGCTATGAAAGCGGTCATGGTGGATCTACTACCTCATTCTCTAGCACTGTGCATGGGGGTGGGTCAGGTGTTGAGTCATCTTTCGTTAACAGCATCTTCTCGTATCCGGCCCAACCATTTGCACTGACTCCACCCAATTTCAGTCTCATTGAGCCATTCCCTAGGTTGGGATACCTCTAATAATGAAGGAGTTAGTTCAAATAGAACTAACCCTACAGTAGGATCGAAATCTTTCAAAATGCAAAGCAGCAAGTTAGCAACTTTATTAATCAACACCTCAAAATTACATATAAAATAATAATAAAATAGAAAAATATAGAAAAGGTAAGGAGGGGTAGGGAATGGGGAATAAAGGTAGTCTCACTCAAACTCGGCTCTCTCACCCACAGCCTCTCACTGCTTCACTGTATCTCAGAATCAATACCTCTCACAGCTTCAAGCCATTAACTCTCTTTTTTTTCATATCTTCATTCTTGTTCCTCTTTTCTGTCCAGCATATATATTTATAATCGGTTAGAACAGTCTTCTTAGAAACAAAATAAAATCTAATTAACAAACAACTAAAGGATCCTAAAATATAGAAACTACCTATTACATAAAATCAGAAATAACTAGAATAATAAACTTCTAAAACTCCATGCAAAGTAGCGCTTGTCTTGGACTCAAAGCACTCCAAGTAAGCTGTCATGGGCCCACCAAATCTGGGTGGATTCCTTCTCTTTAGTCTTCACCACAATGAAGAAAAGAATCCTAAACAGTAATTTTCTTACATCCCCCCCCCCCCC
>NC_056563.1:18382769-18398902 GCF_013358625.1 Macadamia integrifolia | reverse complement strand
CCTATACCAAACAAGATTCAGTGAATACCCAAAATTGCGGTCATTTTATTTCTATCTTCCCATACATAACCAAAGAATGGAAAAGATTACCTCCTTATTTCTATCCTGATATATCACCTTACTGTGAGCTGGCTGAGAACCTTTAGAAGTCCACAATCATGAGAAGCCAAACTCCAGAAAGATCTTCACACAACTGGCCATAATTCCTTCCCTGTATGATGGTGATTGCATCCAAAATCCAGCTGGCAAGGGACCCACGAAATCTGGAAATACTCACATTCAAATTTGGAAATTATTTTGACGAATATCCCCAAGATTCTCTCCCACGCAAGCTAGCATTATACCCTTGAAATCCTTCCAATTTTGGGAGATAATCACTCTACAACTTAGCTGGTCGATTTGGTAGAAGGTGAAGAATTTGAATCTTCTTAGGTTGACTCTGACATCTATCCAAATATGGAATATAGCTCTGCTGGTCGATGTCATATCTTGGTATAATCGATGGTTACCCGGGCCAAAATCACCTTGATCAATAGCCCAAAAACAAGTGCCAGCTTTGAACCTTCTTTGTTCAATGGTTGGGCCTACACTGCATCATCCGATATACTAATGATGGGGCTTATAAGTGGGGACTCATGGACTATGAGAACAATTGGGCCCAAAACATGTCATGGGACGCATATGTGGTGCATTCCAAGGAGCGATTATGATTTATTAAATCATACACAGCTCATGGAATGGACCCCGTCAAGAAACTCCACATGGAATTGAGTGGTGAGAGTTGTATGCATGTATTGCCATTCTAATATATGCTTTGATTGTTTAAATTGCTTATTTAAATTTTTTCACTAGCTAATTTCTACGTAGAAAAACTGCTTATAAGAGGGCTAGTGTATAGCACGGCTCAAGATCTCATCGGGATTTCGGTAATTTCAGTATTTTTTTTTGCCGAAACGAAATGTACTACGAATTACTAAATATGCATTATCCCGGTCGATATTTCGGGCATCTCGGTGATATTTCGGTCCATTTCTGCGAAATGATACCAACCACCCTTTAAAAACACGTGACTCGCAAAATGGGGTCGAAATTTCGACCTCATCTCGCTGAACTCACCTCTTCTGCTCTTTAGAATCTGAAAAGTGTCTCCAAGGCTTGGTTTTTGCCACATCTTCACGTCAAGAACAATGGACATTATATACTTGTTTTACTACTATAAGAACACATCACACTATCAAGGGAGAAGATCTCTCCCAACTGATCCTCTCCATATTTAAGGATGATTTACAATGACACGAGGAGAGGTTCCTATATAGAAGGAAACTGTAGGTGGAACTAACTCACAATGCTCATCACAATTCAAACTTATTCAGTGTAGATTTTTATTCCTAACTTCTCACCGTGTAAGGTGGTCCACCCACACTTGAGTGAGCTATCAGGCTCCACACATTCGTCAGCCAACCAACCATTAGTCGAACTATCCAAATTCTCTATCTTCATGGAATTATTACATATACTTCTTCCAACCGTGGGCATCTTCCAAATATACTTGCCATGTTAGTCTTTGATTAATTGGGAGAAATCTTTTCCTTTGACTATGTGAGGTGTCTTCAAGATAAGCTTGTCGTGCTAGTCTTTGACTGATTGGGAGAAATCCTCTCCTTTGATTGTGTGAGGTCACTTCAAGATAAACTTGCCATGTTGGTCTTTGATTGATTGGGAGAAATCTCTCCTTTGATTGTGTGAGGAGTCTTCAAGATAAACTTGCCGTGCTGGGCTTTGATCGATTGGGAGAAATCCTCTCCTTTGATCGGGTTAGGATTTCAGGTCATAATATGGTTGGTTGACCACCGAAACAAGCAATCGAGACATAAAAGAAACATCATCTCGCCGAGATTTCGGTATTTTGGTGGTTTTGAAACCACTGAAACAAAACTAGATTTCGAACCTTGCTGTATATACAGTAGCATTCAACATAACCCAGCAAACTTGGGTCAAAACCACAAATACTGTTTTGGGTGGCCTTTTTGTGAAACTAATTTATGGAATAAGTGAACAATGTTAAAAGTAGGCAACGAAAAAAAAAAAAAGCCTTGAAACCTAGGTTTTGAGTTTGGCTAGAAAATACCAAGTTTCCTGTTTTCATAGTTGTCATGGCGCCAAAGCGAACTAAGTCAGTGGAGGGTTGTCTAAGTGCTTAGGTGAGAAGGCGCTCGCCTTAAGGCAAACAAGGCGACCAAGTGTTATTTTTTACTTTCCCTATTTTCGATCATTATTTAATAAGCTATATATACCTTGTATCATAAAAAATCAAAATTAAACAACATCAAGTCATCAAAAATCAACATTTAGCCATATTATATCATAAAAATTAACATTAAGTCATATCAAGTTTTGAAAAAATCAAACTTTAGAGAAATGCTCTTGGTCTATAATAAATTTAACTGGTCAAATGATTTTATTTTTACATGATACTTTTTGTATTAGTTATAATATAAAATCAATTTTCCAACAGGTCTAAGATTACTTAAATTTGAGTTATAACGACAAAATTATGCTCTAGTCAAATTTATTTTTAAGTGCGTGAATGTTGTTAAAATCAGTTGAATGAAAATAATTTTATGAATATCAAAACAAAAGATTATTTTACTGGACTTTTGGTTTTTAACAATGTTTTAACATGATAGAATCTATAAAATTTTCATAATTGAGAAAAACCTCATCATTTAAAAGTTGAAAATCACCCCATAACCAAAATTCAGTTTTTGTTCTTAGACCGGGGTGTTGACTTTTTATCCTTTTGGAATTTATTTTTAAACTATTTTTATTGGATTCAAATAGCGTGTATTTGCTTATTTATGAATAATATCTTAAGTAAATGAAATATAACAAATATAAAAATGAAATAAGTGCCAAAACACAAGGCAGCATGCGGTGCAACAAGACGACTGTCGCCTAGGCCCCAAGCAAACCACCTAGACGCCTATCCCTATTTTCGATTGAAACTTGTGAAATCTAGGTTTTGGCTAGGGTCGAAACCAGCCCAAAACCGAGATTTAGAACCTTGCTTGAAACATATCTCAAGTTAGAGAAAGGAGAGTGTCGCTATGATCCACTGCTACAAACCCCCAGACCTACGGTAATCTGTTGCTTACTATAGTTCATCACCGGCAACAATAGCAGTCCCAAAGTGGTCTTCAATGAGTCGTTAACAAAAGGCTTCAACTCGTGATCAAGCTCTCGTTGGTTTTGATGAGATAGTTAGAGGAGAGTAACCAAACCTCTTCAGGATGAACTGCGATATGTAACAACTATGGGACTTGCTTGAACCCTGAAATACCAAAATTTGACATGCATAGAAAAGAAAGCACCCGATGATGAAATCATGTACTCTTTTCTCAAGAAAGGCGAGCATTCCAACAGCTAAGTAGTTCCTGTGGATTTGGATCCATAGGTGATTAAACAAGGATCTATGAGCAATTTCTCAATTGGGTTCGCAACCCCTACATCTCAGTTGGACGTAACCACATTTTGGGTTCTCGTATACTACAATCTTGGAGGAAGATGAAAATTAGGGATGAAAGTAATGATGCTTGAGGGGTTTTGGTTTGCAAAAGAATAGTTCTTGTAGGTTTTACGTCAGGTACAGAGGAGCCTGACCAGATCATTACCTAAGCCCACGACGAAAGAGACGGTATTAGGTGGAGTCCCAAAGCTCAAGGAAATGGTATATCTTCCATATCAATGAGGGAAAAGTGGGAGGGAAGTCGGAGAAAAGGGAACTTTGAAAAGGCGGTGGCCCAACAACACTGAATGACAGAGGCAAGCAGCAGAAGAGGGCAAGCCGGAAAGGGAGAGTCGGATACCATATTACCCTTTCTTTAAGAGATATTTCAATATAAATAAGGGGTATACAAGTCTCGTAAAAATTAATTTGACACCTCTAAAGGTGTCGATAAGAGATTCCCTAAAACAAAATAAGAGACTTGTTTCAATCTTAAATAGTAAATTGTGAAATATAGAATTCCTTATCACAAAATTGAGATAAACAAAGAAACATTAAAAAAGTTACCACTATACCAGTTATTGGCAGTGGCAACCAGATAAGAAACATAATACAACAACAACAACAACAACAAGAACAAACATAGAAGAAACATAATAAAACAGATAAATACAGTTTTAGGTTCTTCCAACAAAAACAAACATGAAATGGTGACTACATATTTGGTTAACCTAGAGACTAGAAAAATAGCCAACTTTTGACTCCATATGAAACTAAGTTCATAGAAAGCAAGTGCCCTTTAACGAAATAGATCAGTCTCCAAATGAAAAACCGAGTGAGTTTTTAATTTGCATGCCGCAAAAACTCTACTTCAAACAAATCACAAAAAAAGAGATGCAGAAAGCTTCCTACACTTATAAACACTTCCGCAGAATAAACTATAATAGAGAAGTCAACAAGGCGGTTTATTCTTTCCTTTCTTTGACTTCCTTTTCCTAAAATCAATTAAAACAAACTTCATGACATCCAGGGATGCAAGATGGGCAATAAACATATATATAGACGCAAAAAAACTTTAGATCTTGCCTACAAAGACAAGCACAAAATCAAGCGCTAAAATTAGCTTCGAAAATGAAGAATTTCCTTCCCTATGAGTAGATGACTCAAAATACTGAAACTGCAGCTTTTACTTTTACCAAATAGCATAAGCTGCCATCGGAGAAATCAAACAAATTCGATCCAATCACCTAATATTACCAGCAGAACTCAACAAAATTGCCTAAGACAACCAAATTTAACTATTTGATCCAAGACACATGACAGGCTAACAACAATTACAGTTCAAAGTCTTATTTCAATATCACTACCGAAACAGAAAATTCCTGATAATCCTTCACAAAATTCCATTGACTACCTTCCTAAGTTGTAATAGGGTTCTTAAAATTCATAACTATGGACAGTCACCATCATAAGCTCGTTAAATGTAAAAGCGGAGGCCAAATATATAAAAGAAAGATTGTTCTACTGAAACTAATATGTTAAACTTTGAAAAGCTACAAGACATAAGCAAGCTCCTTCCTTACCCATTGAAAAATGGCAGGAAGAAGATTTAAGGGGATAAAATGACAACTCGAAACAACACATTAAACTGCACTTGTGTCTGTGATACATCATCCTTTGACAATATGAAGCTTTTAAGTGAGCAATAGGGAAAGAAAGTGGTCTGTTTTTTTCCCTTTTAATGACAAATAGAAGCCTTCAATCCATTTAAGAGAACATGCAAGTCGTATTAAGTATACTGATGGCAGGAGTAACATGCTACAAGAGCAGCAACAAAGTATCATATTGACAATTTCCTCAAACAATAAACCTAAATTAAGTTTATGAATGTACAAACATGTGACAATAAAATCCTAGATGTCCATCAGCAATTCAAATTCTGGCAGGTACATTCATCTATGACCAAACTAAAGCAAGGAGCACAAAGAAACCAACCATAAGAAATAGCATCTTCAAATAAGAATCAGCCTGTTGTCCTTGACTTGTGGGTCGAGTGAACCCATGGCCATGAGCCCCATGAAATGAATTAGGAAATCCATAAGGAAAACCGGCAGCAGATCCATACACAGTGGCATCAGGGAAACCATGCACCTGAAGATTAAACAGGGATGGAATCAGACCACCAAACGCTGCATTGAGTGTGAAGTTCCCAAACCTTGCAGTCGCCATTGGGGGGAATCCCATGAAGCCCATTCCATGCTGTGGGAAATGGTTATTATCTGGTGGGGGAGCAGTTTCCGGCCTCTGCCCAACCGGACGATTAGGAATATTAACTCCAGGAATTGATTTAGATCTTGGATCACTAGGTGTCTTTCCCCTGCCATAAAGGGGAACCAATTTCTCCTCCTGTATTAGAGCCTTACAAACTGGACACTCCTGAGAATGCGAGTGAATGTGGAGCCACTTGTAGAGGCAAGGCCAACAGAAGAGGTGACCACACAAAGTCACAATTGGTTCCTGCGCCAATTCTAAACAGATATTGCATTCAAAATTACCAGCATCGTTGCTACCACTGCCTGAGCAAGAAGGGCTTTGGGGCGGCTTGTTTGTTGATTCTTGAAACCCACTTGCCATCTCTCAAGACTAAAAATGCCTATAAATCACACAGACGCACAAATCAACACCAACAAGAGAACAAAACCTCCCCCCACCCCCCAAATGAAAAAAGAAAAGGATTAAATTCCAACTAACTCAAACACTAATTAGAAAAAAATAAACCAAAATCGTAAAGGAAAAAAAGTGGGCAATTCAATCTTACAACCAGCGAAAGGGAAGGCTGTCAGCAGAAATCAAGTTGAACCATTGCACTAATAAGATCAAGATTGAGATTACTCTTTTAGGAAACAGAAACAAAAGCAGCGAAAGAGTTCCTGACTTCAGACCCAAAAAAAAAGAATATGAAACGAAATATCTGATTATAATTTTAGTCATTGGAAAAATGGGTTTGAAAAAACCAAAAACGGTTATGAAGTTCAACCAATTCCAGAACAAACCCACACGCCTTTGACTTCCCAGAGCAACAAACCCGCAAGGGTAAAAGGACAGGGAAACCAAATAGAAATGCGACAAAACCATCAATAGGCGATCAAATGGGAAAACATCGAAAGGGAAACAGCCGTTAGGGTTTCTAACTCGGACACAAGAACATCGCATAACGCAATAAAAGCTAAAAATAAAAATGAAAAGAGAGAAAGTGTGTATTCATCCGGTGAAAAACGGATCGAAGTTTTGAAATTCGGATAGACGACGAAGGAAACAATTGGAAGAAGATATGCAGAAGGTTAGAACAAACCTCGCAAGGGATACAAGCGATGAAAATCGGAATCCAAACGAAGAAGCAAAATAGCGTAGCCCTAGTTAAAGCTTGAAGGCTTAAGCCCTCTTTTCTGGTTTCTGGTCACCGTCGGCGACTCCGCTGTTGGAACTTGGAAGAAGGTAAGAAACTCCTTGGAAGATTCGATGGCGTAACTGACGCGCCTGGTTTTTGCCTTTGTTTATTTGTACGTTTGGCATCTTGGCACCCCCGACTCTGAGTTAATAATAATAATAATAATAATAATAATAATAATAATAATAATAATAATAATAATAAATAATTAAAATATAATTATAATTGGACGGATCATATGAGGCCCAATGTACATCCAATGGTTGGACGGATCATTCATGCAATTCAACACATGGGCACGCATCTTTAGGTTTTCACAATTGTTGAATGCACATTGAGCTTCCAATGGCATTGGAGAGTATCTAAATCTTTGAGAGTTGGTAGAAATTGTTGGATCATTTGATTCATGCTTAAACTCTAAGTGGTATTTAATATATAATTTATTTCAACCAATGTGAAGATAGTAAAGGTACGACTTGTGAAGATATTATAGACTTCGTCTAATGAGGAAATGTTTTAGGACCTTTAAGTTTTATATGTGTGTGTGTATACACACAGTTTTTCCTTCAACCATTAGATTGGAGAGAGGGGTGGGGGCAAGATGTAATTATTATGCTTTTGCCCCCTACCCCCATCCAATGGTTGAAACGCACGATTGTGTTCGATGAAGAAATTGTATGGTGATCAGTGGCAATAAAACTCTAAATCCCTTATTTATAATGGTCAAATTATCATCTCATTGCATAATACCCTTCGAGGGCTCCAATCAAAGGATTCTCCCCTTGAACGGGGCTTAAGGAAAATCTGGTTCTTAAAAGAATATACAAAGTTATAAATATTCTCTTAATGAGTACCCCTCCACTTCCCCAGTCTCACTCGCTATGACAGGTAGCAACAAAACCTCACAGCTAAATTGTTAATACCTTCTTAAGCAAAGTTTTCAAACCTAGTTCAAACTAAATGTATCTCAAATAGAAATTTTAAAACAATAATCACAGCCCATAAACTTCATTAACATTTTAGAGCTTGTACATGCCTCTATTAATTGAAATCACAATTGTTGCCATTATCAACAACAACAACAAAAACTATGACATGAGTCCACTTGGGCCCAAAACCACCTCTTTCCAGGCTTGTTGAAAAGGTCCACAAGATTGGGCTCCGGTTACTCTTTCTTGAGCGTCACGTCTTACCATTGGCCCATTATCCCCTGCTGGCTAGTACTGTTATTGGGCTCTTTCTTCAGGGCTAGGGACAGTCGAAGAACCACTTCCTACGGTTTTTGAAAAGGCCCAGCCCATTGATAGTTCTAATTGACAATCTGTGGTTAACACCTTGGGGACGACAGCCCACTTTTAACAAAAAAAAAAAAAAAAAAACACACACACACACACCGTCTTTTCTTGTGATTCAAAGACAATTAAATTAATCAAGGCTTTGTTTGGTTGTCAAAGGAATGTAAATTTTTTATGTAAAGTGAAAACTTTTTTCCAGAAAAAATAAATTGAGATGTTTGGTTGGAAGGGAAATATATTTTACATGTAAAAAAAATTTCACATATACACTAAAATTTCCCATTTTGTTTTCCGACCAAATTAGGAAGAAAAAACAAAACCCTGTTCTCATCGTCTCTCAATCACTCTCGCAACTCTCAAGTCTCACCCCGCTCATGACTCGATCTCTCTCTCACGCAACTCTCAGTGCTCTCATGACTCTCACCTTGCGCACAGGGTGAGGCGATCTCTCTCTCAGGCGACTCTCATTCTACTCAAGCACGGTGAGATGATATCTCTGACTCTCATTCTGTTCGTGGTTTTCCTTCTCAACAAGTTGTTGGTTCTCTTCCTCAGGAGAAGAATTTGGAATCTCTAATCCTCAGGTTTGATTTCTTCTTCACTTATGTTCATTCTCTTCTTCATTTTGTATCTCTTCTCCATTTTGTAACTAAGTTGTGTATTTTTGCAATACATTGGTATGTGAGTATTGATCCTACTCATCAAGTGTTTGATGAAATGTTTCATAGAGATTTGGTTTCTGTTAGTTTAAACATCCAACCCACCATCACTGCTCTGTGAAAAAACCAATTTCATCTCAGGTTATAAATATCAAAATGCATTTTATATAGGTAATGAGGCCAAGGTCGTTGAAGCCATGCCTTATAGCTCTGCTTGAACTAATACTGGTATTGGGGTGTGGAAATAGAGATTGAGACAGGTTATCACAATATACATTACAGGCAAAAGCGATACCCATTTCTGTAGCTAGTCCACAGTGTAGTTTTGGCAATTAGTGAGCATAAAGTCGAGAGAAACAGTGGTAACAGACGTAGTAAAAATTAAGCAATTCAATTAAAGATAGATATATTACTTCCAGAAGAGGAGAAATGGCAAACGTTGTGGATGCTTGAAACACTATCTATAGCAAAGAAGATTTAAAACTCAAAGCAAGATGAGAGAAGGGTGGGTACGGGTGAAGGTGGAAGTGAGTATCTAATGTTGAGAGGGATTGGTAGCATTTATAGAGAAAGGAAGGGGAAGAAGTGTAGGGCCATCAATCATTAGTGACACCCTTACTTTTAAGAAACAAAGAAGGATTGAGACTCTCTGGTTAATGAGTAGAACACGCGTCTCTACATGTCATCATAGAAATGCTCTCTGGAAATTTTTTTCATATGCAATGCCTCAACCTCTTGATTGATACAAATGTATATCGATGAGACCTTTTGAGAGAGAGAGAGAGAGAGAGAGAGGCTTTCAAATGGTGTTGTTAAGTAGTCCAAGGCTATTCTTATAATTTGGAAATTATAGTGAACTTAGATTTGGGTTATTTAATGTTGTTCTCTGTTCATCTCTCTGGCTTACTATCATTCTCTGTATTTATGGTTCTTCTTCTTGTAATGGAATGGTAGCAATTAGTTAATCATGTGATATGGATTGCTACTCCAATTGGGATTTAGTTCAATTTGCATTACCATGTGTAGGGAATACCTAGTAATTTTGTGCTGATAATTAATTGTCAAGGAACAATGGAAAAGTTTCCAATTGTACAAGTAATTTGAAGATCAAAGTGGATTTTTGTTGAACTAATTCTGGAAATAATACTCATTCTGGTGCTAATAAGTTGATAGTTGAGAAGCTATCAATTGATGAGTCGGTTTATGGTTGCTAGTGATGATTTCCCTACTAATCTACTATGATAATTTATCAAATTACAAGAATAATCTAGATATTGCCGACATCTAATGCCACATTGGTAGTGAGGAATACTCATTAAAGTTTCTTCATCCATCAACCTTTCATTGATGTTGAGATCTCCTAGCCTACTGGAGACATCTTCTGGGTGATTGTGATCCACTTATCAAAGCATTTGTTTTAAGACCCATGAGTTCAATTCCATCTAGCCAGTCACTGTATGTAGGGGTTTAAGGGGTCCTATTTTTAGTATATCTAAGAAAAACATTAATTAGTGTTTGTGTTACTTATTTTGTTTCATTATGAACTAATAGCCACTAACCTGTTACATTTTTCTGAAGCTCCTTTCAATCCCTCATTCACAGTTTTTGTAGGCTAGATCAAAAGATAGCTTAAAACTTTGAAAAAAAAAATTCATATGTACATAAATAGAACCATTTGTAGGCTCCTTTCAATCCCTCATTCTTGCATCTCTTAAGTGCCTTCCTCTTCTTCTTCTTGTGTTTGTTTGTTCTATGCAGAGGTCATTTAGGAGGGATACTAACTGAAGGAAATGACAAGGGATTCATAGAAATGCAGCCAAGTTTATATAATGTTGTGCCTGAAGATGATACATATATGGGAGAGATCAAAATTGGCTTTAAATTCACAGCAAATGTATGAATTTATGTTTTTTAAATCTATTTATGTGTGGATTTATGTCAGCCCTTTGAATCTAGAATTAAACAGAAGTCAACACTAATAATCTCTTAATCTGCAGGTAAAAGTGCAAAAGGATTGCGTGTCACTACTTCCATGGTCCAAACCCACCTTCCAACTCAAAATGTTTAAAGTAATGCAATTGGGCTGGGATCTTTTTGAACATTAGATATTTTTCATGAACAATAATGTCATAGATGAAGTTGATTAGTGTTGCTGCCAAAAATACCCCGCTAGTCGAACCTACACAAACACAGACGACGGAGGCCTGGAGCTTTGTCCGGGGTTATTCCTCCGACGCTCAAGTCAGGGTCGGCCGCACAGTTCAATAAGGGAGTAATGGTGAGGGTCTCAGCACTTACCTTCCCCTTTCTTCCGTGCCTTCTTATATATCTCTTAGGGTTTAGGGTTTTTCCCCTTCTTCCCTCTTAGAGTCCCACTCGAATACGTCCAACCTTCTGGGGGAATATTCCCCTCATGCAGACGACGTGATCCCACGTGATTTTGCGAGTGTGCCTCGGTGATTGAGCGTGAGTGGTCTCTCGGAACCTTCGTCTGGCGGAGGACGCGTGTCTCAGAGGCGACACGTGTCATTGCCCCCACCGAGAGGTTATTTTGGCTATATCAGGAGCCCCCTTACTTCCACTAGGAGCTTCTTCCTGTGGGAGTAACCAACATCTTCTTCTTTGGTTGACTTGTTCCTTCAGCCTTGACATTATCAGTGACCGAGGCTTGGGGTCGACCGCGAGAAAGGTCTTCAGTCGCTTCGGATCGGCCTTACGGAGTCCCCTGCCGAAGGAGGGACCCTCGGTCAGGTCCGTTCGGCTTTGGCCGAACTCCTAACCGAAGGAGGAACCCTCGGTCAGGTCCGTTCGGCTATGGCCAAACTCCCAACCGAAGGAGTGACCCTCGGTCAGGTCCGTTCGGCTTTGGCCGAACTCCCAACCGATGGAGGGACCCTCGGTCAGGTTCGTTCAGCTTTACCGAGCCCCCTGCCGAAGGAGGGACCCTTGGTCAGGTTCGTTCGGCTTTGGCCGAACTCCCAACCGATGGAGGGACCCTCGGTCAGGTCCGTTCGGCTTTGGCCGAACTCCCAACCGAAGGAGTGACCCTCGGTTAGGTTCGTTCGGCTTTAGCCGAACTCCCAACCGAAGGAGTGACCCTCGGTCAGGTCCATTCGGCTTTGGCCGAACTCCCAACCGAAGGAGTGACCCTCGGTGAGGTCCGTTCGGCTTTGGCCGAACGCCCAACCGAAGGAGTGACCCTCGGTCAGGTCCGTTCGGCTTTGGCCGAACTCCCAACCGAAGGAGTGACCCTCGGTCAGGTCCGTTCGGCTTTGGCCGAACTCCCAACCGAAGGAGGGACCCTCGGTCAGGTCCGTTCGGCTTTAGCCGAACTCCCAACCGAAGGAGTGACCCTTAGTCAGGTCCGTTCGGCTTTGGCCGAACTCCCAACCGAAGGAGTGACCGTCTGCTAGGTCCGTTTGGGCACGAACCTCGAGGCTTCGTACCCTGACGTGGTGGTGCCATTAATGCTCGGGAAGTCGTACCGCCCTTCCCCCATCTATATAGTGTGGGGGGCCATTTGTGGGGCAACCTTTCTTTTTCCCTTCGGAGAGCTCACCTTCGGCCTCGGACTCCCTTCTAGCCCTCGTCTTCGTCCTCCTTTAGTTTAGCGACACTGCAAGTAAGTGATGTCTTCCTCGTCGGGCTACAGCCCATCGTCTCGCGAGAGATCAAGGCCAAAACGTAGGTATAGGAGTCCTGGGGAAGTCTGAGGGATGTCCTCGGACTCCACTGACTCTCCCTCCTCCCGCGACTCATCGTCCGCGGCCTCTCCGTCGGGGTCCATGGGTGGCTCCAACGGCAAAGAGTTCAGGGAGAGGGTGCTCGACGCCCGAGCCCAGACCCAGGAGCCCCTGGAAGTTGAGGCCCTCAAGATCGTCTCCACGATGGACGAACCAGAACTGGAGGAGCTGAGGGCCTCCTTCGGTGTGTCGGATGCTTTCGAGCTCCGTCTGCCCAGACCTTCTGACCGAGCCAGCTATCGGAACCCCGAGGAGTTGTGCCTATACAAGGAGGCCTTCAAGGCAGGTCTTTGGCTGCTCCTCCACCCCTTCTTTACCAAGGTGTTTCGGCACTATGGGGTAAGCCCGACCCAGCTAACGCCAAACGGGTGGCGACAAGCGTTAAGCTTCGTCATCTTCTTCGTTCGGCACAAGAGGCCCCTCTCCCTTCAACTTTTCATTAACTGCTTCCTTCTTCAGGCCTACAAGGGTCTTACGGGTTGGTATTACTTTTGCCCCCGAAAGGAACTTCGGCTCCTGAAGGGTTACCCGACTTCCATCCACGGATGGAAGGAAAAGTATTTCTTCGTGAAGTCGACCGAGGGGGTGCCCTTCGGCACGGTCTGGGACATCCCGGACCTTAGGGATGTGAACTCCGCCCCTGCCCTATTCGGGGCAGACGCGGAGTCATTGGCAATGGCGAGGCGGCAAGAAGGCTGTTCTCCAGTCGAGGCCGACTGCCTCAAGTCCGACGCCATCCTCTTCAAGTTTGGGCTTAGCCCGGGTGAGTTAGGCTAGCCTCCGTCTATTTCCTTCGAGGGTCGGTCCTTCGTACTAATACCCTTGCTTCTTCGTGCAATGCAAGTTACCAGAGCCGAGGCTAAGGCCACCGCCGCGGCAAGATAGGCAAAGATCAAGGAGGCCAAGGCACGTGATGCCCCCCAACAGCCGAAGTCTAAGAGGAAGGAAAAGACGGGACCATCCTCCGAGACCCCGAAGAAGAGGCCCAGGGTGGAGGGGTCGACTGTCGAGGCTGTCCAAGCCCTTGCTGCTCCTGGCAGAGACGGACCTGCTCAAGACCCTTCATCCGCCGCTGCCTCCCGAGGCCCGAAGGTCTCGTCGACGAGGGCTGAGGTTGGGTTCGTCCCACAATGGTCGGTGAAGGAAGACGACACTCTGGCCGTCGGACGGGTTGCCAGAGAGTTGGTGATGAAGGGGAGTCTTCCCCGAGATGCCACCGAAGCCCAGAAGCAAGGGACGGCGGCACTGATCACCTCCGCATGCATCTTCATGGTGGGGGTAGGCTTCGGTCCCCCTGCCTTCTTTTACTTGTATATTTTTTTTTTTGCATTCTGACCTTCGGTGCTCCGTGCAGGCTCAGAATCAGATGGGTCAGCTGGCGGCTCGAGCCGAGGCCATATGTCGAGAGCTTGAAGTCAGCGAGAGGGAGAAGGTCTCCCTAGACAACGAGCGCACCACCCTCCTCGAGAAGGTGGAGCACCTGGAGAGGGACCTAGCCTTCGAGCGCCGAGAGTGCGATCGGAAGCTCTCGGAGTTGAAGTCACAAGTGAGGGCACGTATTCAGGAAGCCGAGGCCCGAGGGGTTGAGAAGTATCGGTCCTCCGAGGCCTTCAGGGAGGAGATCAAGAACGCCATCGCCCCGGGGTACACAATGGGCGCTACCGAGGTCCGAGATTGGGTCCTCGGCCGCTAGCCCGGGGTCTCCTTCGAAGACAATGGCCTCATCTTCGAGGACGACGATGTGGAGGCGGTTCCATCGGCCACCGAGGTTGCCGACGCCGACGGTGGGGGCTGCAGCGAGGAAGGCGAGGTCCAGCTGCAGAGGGAAGTCCCTACGACCCCTGGCCGTGGAGGTTCGGACCAGGAGGCTCTCCCAGCCAAAGATGAGGCCGTGAACCCGACGGACGCTTCTTGAGGTCACCTTGGGCCTGAGCACAGACCACCCCCTGTTATGTAACCAGCCTTCGGGCCTTTTGTGTAGCTTTTTTGCCTTCGGGCTTTATGTGTAATCCTTGCCTTCGAGCTTTATGTGTAATCCTTGCCTTCGGGCTTTTATGAATGCAATCATCTTTTTTCATCTGTTCATTTGATGATGTCTTTGATTCATAAATAATTGCAAAGGGCCGAAACCCTAGTTGACCTTAGGCGTATGGCCCCGGGACTTGGCCGAGGGTCGACCTGTTAGTAAGTCAGACGAAGGCCGACCCTGTAATTACTAGCAATATTTTACAAGTGTTTTCCCTCTCGGCTCCAGCCAAAGGGTTTGTCAGTCGCATGAATCTGGGACTTGGCCGAAGGTGGACCATTCGATGGTCAACCACCAAGCAACTGGTTGTGTACCCTCGGCTCTGGCCGAAGGGTTCACCGAAGGTCAACCCTTCAGTAGTCAGAATCGCCAAGCATTCCACCAAGTGTGTACCCTCGGCTCCAGTCGAAGGGTCTATTAGATGCTAGGTCTTCACCGAAGGTCGACCCTTGAATAGTCGGAATCACCAAGCAATCCACCAAGTGTGAACCCTCGGCTCCAGCCGAAGGGTCTATTAGATGCTAGGTCTTCACCGAAGGTTGACCCTTGAATAGTCGGAATCACCAAGCAATCCACCAAGTGTGAACCCTCGGCTCCAGCCGAAGGGTCTATCAGATGCTAGGTCTTCATCGAAGGTCGACCCTTGAATAGTCGGAATCACCAAGCAATCCACCAAGTGTGAACCCTCGGCTCCAGCCGAAGGGTCTATTAGATGCTAGGTCTTCACCGAAGGTCGATCCTTCGGTCATGTCTTTTCGGCTTTGGCCGAACTCCGAGCCGAAGGGGTGATTCGGCCGGGTCAACCTAGCATTGTTTGTGCCTCCACCAAGGTGTGGATCTTCAGTCATCCGATCAACAGGGTTAAAGGTTGTCTGCTTAGAGAATCTCAATTGCCGTAAACCAGCTCTCGTATTATCCATGAATAAAATCTTACGGATTTCAATATGAATTACAACTTAAAAGGTTCAAAAGGGCAATAATTGCAAAGAACTACAGACGGAAAAATTTACAGATGGCAGGAGTGCGTGCCCGCCACTTTACTACTGGTGGAATTTTCTTAGATTATCGGAGTTCCACGATTGGGGTACCCTTACTCCCCCTGTAGTCTCTAGGTGATAGGACCCTGGTCGTATTACCCTCGAGACTCTGTAGGGACCTTCCCAGTTTGGATCTAGCTTCTCTTGATGTCTTGGGTCCGACACTTCCGCCCTTCTGAGGACAAGGTCGCCCTGCCTAAACTCGTTCTTCCGGACTTTGGTGTTGTAGTGCCTAGCGACCCTCCGCTGGTAGGCGGCGATCCTTTCCTATGAAGCTTCTCTGGTTTCTGCCAAGAGGTCCAAATTTGCCCGGAGTCCTCCGTCGTTTTCGTCTTCGTTGTAGTACCGAATCCGATGGGTAATAGCCCCTATCTCCACTGGGAGTACGGCTTCAGTGCCGTATGTTAACATGAAGGGTGT
>NC_056563.1:18361980-18382740 GCF_013358625.1 Macadamia integrifolia | reverse complement strand
GAATGTGGTGCAACTCGTCTGCCCATAGCCCTTTGGCATCATCAAGTCTCTTTTTTATCCCTTGGAGCAACGTACGGTTGGTTACTTCTGTTTGCCCGTTGGTCGAGGGATACCCGACAGAGGTTTTCCTATGGTTGATGCCGAGGGCTTCACAGAACGCGTCGAAGGTCGGATTAGCAAACTGAGTTCCATTATCCGTAACCACGACCTGGGGGATTCCGAATCTGTATACCACCGCCCTTTGGAAGAAGTCCCTAATGTTCTTTTCTGTTATCGTCGCTAGGGCTTCGGCTTCCGCCCACTTCGTGAAGTAGTCGACCGCCACCACGACAAACTTCCTCTGTCTCGTGGCCAGGGGGAACGGGCCTAAAATGTCCATCCCCCACATGGCGAACGGTACTGGGCTAGATAGGGACGATAGCTCGGTAGAATGTAGCCTAGGCACGGGGGCGAACATCTGGCACTTGACGCATTTCCTGACCAGCGATTCTGCGTCCTTTCTCATTGTCGGCCAGTACAGGCCCTGCCTTAGTACTTTGTGCGCCAGGGCCCGGGCCCCAAGGTGTTGGCCACATATCCCCTCATGCACCTCCCAGAGCGCATAGTCGCCGTCGGAAGAATCCAGGCACTTGAGGTATGGTGAGGTAAACCCTATCTTGTATAGAGTGTCGTCTTTCAGAAAGAAGCGCGCAGACCTTATTCTTAGTTTCCTTGCTTCGTCCCTGTTCTCTGGGAGCTTCCCCTCCTTGAGGTATTCTATTATGGCGTCCATCCAGCTTCGGCCGTTTTCACCTACGGGTAACACCTCGTGGGGTTTCTTGATGCTTGGTTGTGGTAGTACTTCAAAGTACACCGCTCGTCCAAATTCCGTGAAGTCGGAAGTGGCCAGCTGCGACAGTGCGTCTGTGCTAGCATTCTCTTCTCGTGACACCTGCTTTACCTCAAATTCCTTGAAAGCTGCTGACCTTTCTCGCACCGTGTTCAAGTATTCGGCCATCCTCTGCTCTTTGGCCTCGTACTCGCCATTCACTTGTCGCACCACGAGTTGGGAGTCGCTATTCACTACCAGTTCCTTCACCATTAAAGCCCGAGCCAGATTAATTTCGGCTATTATCGCTTCGTACTCTGCTTCGTTGTTGGAGGCGTCGAAGTCGAATCGTAGGGCGCACTCTACTTTGAAGCCTTCGGGGCTTATCAACACAATTCCAGCGCCACTTCCATCGCTGTTGGAAGCCCCATCCACATACAGTGTCCAAGCCTCATCTGCTCGTCCCTCGGCAGATTCCTGCGGGTCATCGGGGATCATCGTCTCCGCTATGAAGTCTGCGAGGGCCTGTGCTTTAATTGCGGTTCTCGGCTTGTACTGGATGTCGAACTCTCCTAGCTCTATGGCCCAATTTACTAGACGACCGGACACATCTGGCCGTTGCAGTATTTTCTTCAGAGGCTGGTCGGTGAGTACGCATACCGTATGTGACTGAAAATATGGCCTCAACTTTCTTGCCGCCGTCACGAGGGCGTACGCCACTTTCTCCGCCTTTCGGTATCTTGTCTCGGCATCTAAAAGGGTTCGGCTGACGTAGTATATTGGCCGTTGTTGCTTTCCTTCCTCCTTCGTCAGTACGGCGCTTACAGCCACCGCCGATACAGCAAGGTACAGCTGTAGGACATCTCCGATTTTCGGCTTTGTCAGCAGTGGGGGTGCGGCCAAGTACTCCTTCAATTGCTCGAAAGATCTTTCGCACTCCTCCGTCCACTCGAACCTTTTAGCCCCTTTCAGCGCCTTGAAGAAAGGAAGGCATCTATCGGCAGACCGAGACATGAATCTTCCGAGGGCGGCTACCCGACCCGTCAGCTCCTAGACTTGCTTTACGTTCTGGGGTGACCTCATGTCCCGGATGGCTTGTATTTTGACTGGGTTGGCTTCGATTCCCCTTTCTGAAACGATGAAGCCGAGGAACTTCCCCGAGGCTACTCCGAAGGCACACTTTGCTGGGTTCAGCTTCATGCCGTACCGTCGTAGTACTTGGAACGCCTCTTCCAAGTCTTGGATGTGTCTTTCCGCCTTCAGGCTTTTCACGAGCATGTCGTCCACGTACACTTCCATGGTCTTGCCGATCAGCCCTTTGAAAACTTTATTTACCAACCTTTGATAGGTGGCCCCCGCGTTCTTTAGTCCGAAAGGCATGACCTCATAGCAGTACAACCCTCCTTCAGTTATGAAGGAGGTTTTCGGGACATCAGCCTCGGCCATTTTGATTTGGTTGTACCCCGAGTATGCATCCATGAAACTCAGCGCCTCGTATCCCGCCGTGGCGTCGATGAGCAGGTCTATCTTTGGCAGGGGGTATGCGTCCTTGGGGCAGGCCTTATTCAGGTCGGTGAAGTCGATGCAGATCCTCCACTTCCCGTTGGCCTTCGGGACCATCACCACGTTAGATATCCACTCCGGGTAATGAATCTCACGGATGAACCGGGCCTTCAGTAACTTTTCTACTTCCTCATCTATCTTCTTCTGCCTTTCTGGGGCGAACGTTCTCTTCCTCTGCTGGACCGGCTTCTTCATTGGGCTAGCGTTCAGGTGATGTTCTATTACCTCTCGGTCGATCCCGGGCATGTCCGACGCCGACCAGGCGAATACGTCAGCGTTGCTCCGTAGGAATGAGATGAGTCTTTCTTGTTGCGGCCTTGGCATGGTAGCCCCAATCTGGAATTACCGGGTGTCGTCTCCTTCTTCAGCTTCAACTTGCACCAAATCTTCGGCCGGCTCTCCCCGTTGATAGCTGACATCATCACGTAGATCCTCTATTGGGAGCGTCTCACCCGCCTTTTCTTTTCCCCAGAGGGTAGTGGCGTAACATCTTCGGGACGTCTCCTGATCACCCCGACACTCCCCGATGCCATTCTTAGTTGGGAACTTCATTTTGAGATGGGGGGTGGAGACGATGGCCTTTAACAGATTCAACCCAACTCTTCCTAGTATGGCATTATACGCTGATGTAATGCTCACTACCAGGAAGTTGATCATCACCGTCGCCTGGCGATCTCCGGTGCCAGCTCGAACCGGCAGCTCTATCGACCCTTCCACTTCACCGGGGTGCCAGAGAATCCCTGCAGCGGGTGTTCGACCTTTTTTAACTTTCCTTCGTCGAGGCCCATCTTCCGGAAAGCTTCGAGGAACAGGATATCAGCTGAGCTGCCGTTATCCACTAAGATCCTCTTCACTTTGCAATCTCCTATAGTCATGGCGATGACTAAGGCATCGTCATGCGGGGTCTGTACCCCTTCCAGATCATCGTCTGAGAAGGAGATGACTGTCCCCGTCTTTGCCTTCTTGTTCGACCATTCTGCCACATGTACGCTCCTCGCGTAGGCCTTCGCCTTCCTGGCAGAGACCGAACTCTCTCCTGCGGCCGGGCCTCCACAGATGGTTGCTAACTCTTGTTGGGCTCTTGTTCTCCTCTCGAGGCCGGCGTCCATCTTCCTCTGGTGTCTGGTTTCTCCGCTGTTCTTGATTTCCTCTGCGGGCGAGCCCCCCTCTTTCATACCGACTTCCACCATCTCTCCGACGGTTATCTCTCCGGCCAGTGCCTTCTGGAGCCAGCTCTTTCTCCCGGTCTACAAATCTGCCTAAGTATCCCCTTCTGATCATTCCTTCTATCTCCCCCTTGAGATGCCAACAGTCTTCGGTGTCATGGCCGTGGTCTCTGTGGAAGTGGCAGTATCTATCCACATTGCGTCTTTCAGGATGTCGCCCCATCTTTCCTGGCCACTTCATGGCCCTGGCATCTGGAGAATCTTTTATCTGCATTAACACCTCTGTTCGCCTTCGGTTCAGGGGTGCATACCTCTCAAACTTCCTCGGTGGACTGGGGGCCCGACTGCGCTCGGACTTTCGTCTTTTTCCTTCTTCGACGGGTTTATCATCAACCCTTAAGGGCCTCTTCCTCGCCGCCTTCCTTTCGACTTCTTCATCTGCCTGGAGGGTTTCTTCCATCTGGATGTACTTATCGCATCGCGCCCTCAGCTCGGTCAGATCTCTAGGCGTATGCTTCGCCAGGGACCTCTTCAATTCCTTGTCCTTGACGCCACCTAGCAGGGCCGTGAACTCCTCCTTCGGGTCTAGGCCCCTGATTGTGATCTTTTCTTGTTGGAATCGCTTCATGTAATTCCGCAGCGATTCCCCTTCTTGCTGCTTGACGTTGGTTAGGTTCAACGTAGTCTTCTGTAGGGGCTGGCTACTAGAGAACCCCTTCACGAAGAAGTAACTCAGGTCGCTGAAGCTATGGATCGACTTCGTCGGCAGTCGGTTATACCACAGCCTCGCCGCCCCCCTGAACGTTAATGGGAGGGCCCGACACATAATATTTTCCGAGACGCGATGGAATTGCATAGCGACCTTAAAGCCTTCCAAGTGATCGACGGGGTCCCCCGACCCGTCATAGGTGTCGTACTTGGGCAGGCGAAAACCGATCGGGAGCGGGTCCCTCATGACCTCATCAGCTAAGGCCGTATCATTGGTGAGGTCGGGCTCGCGGTTCCCTGTCTGGTTTTCTGCCACCTTTCTGATCTCGTCCTTCAGGTCTAAGATCATCCTCTTTAATCCCGCGTCCTCGGACCTCTGTTTGTCTCCTTGGTGCTGATCCCCATGCGGGTCTCTGGCGGCGCGTCGCATCCTACTTCGGGGCGCGGGACTCTCCCTTGCTCGGTTTCGGGGATCGCGGCCGGCCCTCGTCGATCCCGTACTGCTTCGGTCTTCTTCTCGAGCCCTCTCGAACTGGACGTGAGTCCCCGGGGGTGCTCCGCCGGTCTTATGGGAGACAGCTTTGGAGACCTCCCTCATAGTCTCTGCCATCCGGTTATATTTGTTCTGGAGGTCTTCGAACTGCTGCCTTGTCACGTACTCCTGGGCCGCGGGAGGCTGATGGTCGCTGCCTTCCCGTACTGAATATCCAGCCGACCGCTGGTATCTGACGGACACTTCCCGGTCATCATGACCCCTTTCTCGTCCAGTCTCCGCCGAGGGAGGAAGCTCCCCTGAAGGTTCTTCCCCCATGTCTACGTTGGACGTCGCTCTCGTCCTTCTTCGGTTGTAGGTTCTTCCCACCATTACCGTCGTTCCCACAGACGGCGCCAATCTGTTGCTGCCAAAAACCCCGCTAGTCCAACCTACACAAACACAGACGACGGAGGCCCGAAACTTTGTCCGGGGTTAGTCCTCCGACGCTCAAGTCAGGGTCGGCCGCACAGTTCAATAAGGGAGTAATGGTGAGGGTCTCCGAGCTTACCTTCCCCTTTCTTCCGTGCCTTCTTATATAGCTCTTTGGCCTTAGGGTTTTTCCCCCTTCGGCCTTCTTAGAGTCCTACTCGAATACGTCCAACCTTCTGGGGGGAATATTCCCCTCATGCAGACGACGTGATCCCGCATGATTCTGCGGGCGTGCCTCGGTGATTGCGCGTGCTCGAGTGTGAGTGGTCTCTTGGAACCTTCGTCTGGCGGTGGACACGTGTCTCAGAGGCGACACGTGTCTCAGAGGCGACACGTGTCATGGCCCCCACCGAGAGGTTATTTTGGCTATATCAGGGATCTTTCTAGTTCTTTTCTAAGCTAACATTGATGTACTTGTATATAGATGTTTGACTTGAGTTTGAAAAGTGAGGATGAAATTTTATTGCAGACAATGTTCCTAAACAATCCTTCCAGTTCATATGGGACAAATGGCTTATAGTTTAAAGAATCAGAAACTCCAAGATAGTGGGGACACTATGTTTAATATATCTCTTTACTTCTTCTGGGAGATCAATCAGATTCATTGGATTACCTTAACTATTCCATGAATAAACCTTTTCTTTTTCCAATTTCTATTGGAAGTACGTAAGAAAAGTAGACATTAAGTAGTGCTGCCCAGAAAATTAACTGACTTAAGAGGTTAAGAGATGACTCCACAATTGCTACAACCTAATTCCATTACCCAACCACAAAATCCAATCTGAAAACCCTAAAAAATCAGGAAATAGGGCGCACCCACCCAACCACAAACCGATAATAAAAACCCTAAATCAGGGAAATTCGACGCACTGGGGATTTATAACGCCACAACCTCATCCCAATCACAAACCCAATATGAACACAGAACATATCAGGAACAGGGAAGGGTGTTGGGGATCATTTACCATATTAAACATATGAATAACCCTATAGTGTTTAGAATACAAGAAGCATCAACCAATCATTAAAGATTAACCAGGGATGTAGTTCATAAACCAAGAACAATAAAGTACTCCTATCTTAAAATACATAACCATATAGATTTATCATATCTATAATAAACAATGGGACATCCATGACATAAACCATAAATGGGAATAGAGAAGTATCTGTGTAAGTTTATAAGCCCCATGAGCGTAGATCATGAACCTCTGCCCCATGTGGTTAAACATTACTCCTATGAAGATGACAATGATGAACTATACAAGTAGAGTCCTATTACTGAGATTTTCTGTAGCATCTTACTCTAGGGTTTCCTCTCTTTCTGTGCACTTGCTCTTGTGAGAAAGTTGTGCTCTCAAAACCAATAATGCATTAAGTAATGGCTGCAGGGACTATCAGTATTCTATTTATAATAGAATCCCTAAAACCCTATTCCACTCTCACAATGGAAAGAGTTAGGAATTTCCTAATCAGAGTGGGTCTATAATTGCTTGGGCCCAATGGATCAATCGGTATCAGTTAAGCCCACATAAAAATCCTAACAATCTCCCACTTGGGCTACACTGATACTGATGTCTTTCTATTGACACCTGGCCAAATAATCCCAAGACTGAACACCACTCAAACAAACTTTGATTCAATCAATAATCTCTATTGTTGAACAATAGTAGAAAATACACCTCAATATACGGCATATAATTATCTAATGTTACAAACAATAGAAAACTATCAATCCAAATTGCCTGGAAACATATATATATATATATATATAAGGAATTGATATCATACCTTTGATCACATGAAATATACATTTCCTTATAGGTCCTTTCCTGATCTAAAGATCAACCTACTTTGAAAACCTCACATGTAGTAAACTTTGATATTAATCAACACTTAGGCAAATCACCATTTTCTTAAATTAATATCTTACTTTGGCATACCGCCTATGGCTAACCGCCACTTCTATGGATTTAAGTTAAATACCACCATAAATCATAAATTTTGACAAACTGCCTGTGGTAAACCACCATTTCTTTGGACTTAGATTAAATGCCGCCATAAATCATAAACTTTGGCTAAATACTGCCATACATCACAAATTATGATGAAATATCGTTAATTACCTTGACTTATCGTCAATTACTCATACATCACAAATTATGATGAAATATCGTTAATTACCTTGACTTATCGTCAATTACTTTGGCTAAGCACTGCCAATAAATCTTAGCAGACACCGCCTTTAAACTTTGACTTTTACCATCTTTAAACTTTGGTTGTCGTCACCATGATATCTTTAGTTAAATGAGATCATAAACTCCCACTAACCAAGCATATCAAAAACCTCAATAACACCAATGTCAGAAAACATGGCTCTTGAGCACTTTGTCAATAAACTTGGATGATATCACCTTTGGGCAAATGTCACATTTACCTTAGAAAACACATAATTAAACTGAATGTATCACTTTGGTGGGTTTCACTCATTTCTATCATGTTTTTCACATTAGAGATGAATATATGTACAGAAGTGTATGCTTTAATGTGTTTCTTATACAACCAGGGACAACACAAATAAATGAAGCATAAATGTACATAAATAATTCAGAAAACAAAATTTAAGATAAAATCAATTCAAAATTACTCCAAAGTTATTATAAACTTATTAGGGCAACAAAATTGTTCCTATTTCCTTTCAATCGTGCTTTGATCAACAACAATACTTGTTTGGGTTCCCTGAGAGCTAAAACCAAATTAAGTAACCCTAAAAATCTCCGGTATGAAACATACACACCAAATAATCGAGCTAAAAAATTTAATATGTACATCTAGCAGATAAACTACACAATAAATGTACATCTAGTAGATAAAACACACAAGAGTCAGAACCGTAATTACATTCCTATCTTTTGGACTAAGAATGCACTGGTCCTCTTGTAAATCCAAATTTACTGCGAAAATACAATTACTTTTATCACATATGGGCTTAGAAACCTCTAAGTTATAGTCCTTTCTATACATTTATTTTCTTTAACTTGGGTGGCATCGCCTTTGGGCAAATATCATCAACTTTGCTACGCTTGGAAAAACTATGAAATAATAGGATGTGCCACTTTGGTGGATTCCACCCAATCCTTTCATAGCTTCCTAGAAATATATTGTGCAGCATAAAATGTACGAAAGCTCACACCCAGTTTAATTCTAACATATTTATCCATCATAGAGTGTTTCAAACAAAACATACAAGTACAAAATGACATGAATATGAATTTACTATATATTTCAGCCATAAATAATTCTTCAATATCATAATAATAATAAATCAATGCAAAACTCAAAATAATTCTTTTGCACGAAAAACAATATAGTACACTAAATTTATTCTCCCACTGGCAACCTAGTATACTGACATTCTACTAGTAACATCTTCCTACTAACAACCTAGTATACCGAATTTATCCTCCCACTGGTCGAGCCACATAAAACAGCTTAAGATCCATACTTCTATCCTCCCACTTGGTTCGATCAGTCATAAATTAATCTATTTATTAGAGAACACAATTTGTTAAATGTGACATACATATAAACTTGTTCACATAAGCCCAAAAACAAAAGAAAATCAAACATTTATCAATTAATGTTCATAAATAGGTTTTTAAAGAACAATGGCAGTGTTTGAGAACTTGGTATTGGATTGATCAAAACCGATACTAATCCAACCCAATCAATTCGAATTAATCTAATCGGAATACAAAATAACACATTAAATAATCCAACTCAAAGATATGTAGACCTCTATATTCTCAAGCTACTTTTAAAGACATTCAGTTTAATGGTTCAACTCAAAGATGAATAATCCATTCAATATTTAATTAATGCATGGAACATCAATAAAATTAAAACTAATATTATATCACTAACCATTAAACATAACCAGAGTGTCAATTGAACTACATTCTCAACCTTTGGGTCTGGAATGCACTAGTCCACTCAAAAACTACAATGACCATGGGAGCTCTTCAACTTCAAAAATTTCTATCATTTTTGGATGAATAGCAACTTCTAGGTTAAGGTCTGCCTAAAGTACACTTACATTTATGCTTATCTTTGATAATGTGGCCTTTGGGCAAGCATTACCTAATTCCTGCCAATAATTTTCTGTCTTTAAAAATAAGACAAAATCTTTGAGTTGCAAACCTATTGCAGTAATCTTAGATTTTATCACTTTGGTGGGTTCCATCCATTCCACTGCAATAGCTTACAACTACATTTAACAACTTAAATTTGTGAGTTATTTAAACATGAATTAAATATCAATTTACATGTAAAAGAATAAGCATGTAACTATTAAAAAAATAAATATTACAATGCTCAATTGTCAATTACTTCAAAAGTGTCAACCAGAACTACATTCCTGACCTTTGGGTCTGAAACATACTGGTCCACTCAAGTTTCTGTTATTACTGCGAGACTTCTTTTAACTTTCAAAAAGTACCGCCATCTTTGGATGGACAACATCTTCTAGGTTGAGAAATCCCTATTCTGTTTTTCACTTGCTTTAACTTTAACTTTTCTTTGATAATGTCACCTTTGGGTGAACATTAGCAATCTTACTACTAACCATTATTCTCTATCTTTTCAAATAAAGAAGACATTTGATTTGTATTCTATTACAATAAGGTTGAACTTTACCACTTTGGTGTATTCCATCCAATCTTACTGCAATAGTCTACAAATTCATTCCGACAGCTAAAAGTGGGATTATTTAAGCATGAAAAAATATTCATAAACAAAAGCATGAACTATCATTACCAAGAATAAACAAGTTCATATTTTGATATACAAGTGATGTATGAGTTGATTTTCTTTTATTTCTTCCAATTAATAGAAAAATTATGAAGAATCAATAAACACTCATACTTGTAACTTATACAAAACAGATCATAAAATTTGATCAAAACTAGGCTCATAATATATCAAAACGAAGAGCACAAAAAACTGGACTCAACGTAAAAATCAAGGTAAAAAATTCTTGACCGTTTGCCCGTACGAGCCATTTGAACTTGCAGAAATAAAAATGGATCAAAATCAATATAGTTTGCCCAAACCAACAAGTTCGGCCAAGTGGTCTAATCTGGTTCAGGCATATTAGTTCTGAGTCAAAAATCCAGGTCAAACCCGATTGTCTTCAGGTCGGGTATCTGGGTCAAAATTCGAGTCAAATGACCAACCTTTGACTAAGTCAAATAGGTTGGTCATGAGTTAACCCACTACACCTCCATTTCAACTCGGTGGGATTTTCGAGTTGACCCGGCGATAACTCATCGCCTTTTTTTATATCAAGTAACAGGATCGTTCTACACCAAAATTCAAGGAAATAGGGTTCTCCTGGTTTTGTATGGTGAGCAGAACAAGACCAGTGCAATATCGTACTCTGATCCAGGAAAGAAGGTGATCACTAAGATAGGTGCAATACCGTACCTAGAGCTAATTTGTACAGAACTAAAAATAAACAAATAAAAGAAACAAGATCATGAACTCAAAATAAGGAAATAAAATAGATACTGCTTAACCAGATCTATTTTTCAAAATCAAGAAGCACGACTGCAAGCTATATGCAAGATGAAATACAAAAAATAATGATGCAATTTGAAAGTAAACTTTACTATTATTTGAAGATTTTGATTACAAGGTTTGGGTAGGCTTAGGTTGGAGGATTTGAGAAGAAGAAGAGTGTCTGGATTTTTTGTGAAGCATTAGGTCATAGGCGCTAACCTTTGAGGGTGATCGAACTTGGAGGGGATGATCGGAGCCTTGAGTTGTTGGTGAAGACCGACGGAGCTTCGACGAAGATCGAACTGGAGAGGGGCGAACCTTGGGAGCTTCTCTCTGTAATTCTAATTTTGGGAGAAATCTCACAAGTGCTTTGTGAAGAGGGGGAGTGTCCCTTTTATAGAGTAAGGAGATACATTTATATTTCATTTGGGTTTACGGCCATTTGAATTTTATTTGTCACTATTCTAAATTACATTTGGAACAGTACCGAATTACATTTCATTTGGTACTGTGTATTTGAATTTGGATTACTGTTTGAAGGCACTATAGGCGTCAAAATTTGAGATTGATTCTGAGCTTTGATTTGGAATCTTTAATCTTGGCCGTTGAAATGGAATCTTTGATCTTGATCTTTGATTTGGAATCTTCAATGATCTCACCACAGCATTCCATGTGTCTATGACACTGTTTTTCGCATTGGTTTGATCAAGAGGTTTATACCATATTTGACTGAGCCTAGTATTAGCCTGACTGTCCTATAACCTGGGACAGTAATAGTACCACCTATCCTCTGAGAGGTAATCTGTGGTTAACTGACTAGGTGAGTTAACGACATCACCAGTCGGCTAGTTATAGAACCGTCCTAACAGACGTTAGGGACCAAATCATTGTTTGGTCGAAGACTTTGATTTTGTGGCAGCCCGACGAGATCTATGGGAGGTTACTGCCTTGAACTTGCTTGAGGATGATGCCTTAGAGCTGGAGGGCTCATCGACTAGTTCATCATCATCATCGTAAGGGTTTTGAGCCATTTGCTGGCTATAACAGTGGGCTAACATAGAGCCTTTGATGGACCCAAGACTATAGGCACCATCGCTTGAATCTTTCTTCTCACTTTTGATGTTGGACTTTAATGAGGCCAGAAGGGCTGGAACTGGTTTGAGACCTATAAGGCTCTGAATGAGAGCCGGCTTTTTGCATTTGGAGACATCACATTTATCTCACCATTTGACGTGGTAAACATGTGAGAGGACCGGGGCAATCCAGTCCTGGGTTTGGAAGTCACTGACCTCATAGTCTCAAAAAAGGATCCATGCCAGGCGGCAGTGGAGGAAGAATCGAAGGAGATCAGGCTGGTGTGGTTGCTGTTGGGTGTGTTTGTAAAATATTTGGAAGGACTCCTGAATTTGTTGTGGAAGGATGCTGACTATGGGGCCGTACTGATCCCACCAACGAGGAAACCAAAGGGGGATTTGATTATTGAATTCGTAGTCAAAACAGAAGAATCAGGAATGCCTGTTAGTCCTATTTTGAAATAAAAATGCTTTATACCACGCCTCCTGGTAGTCATAGTAATGATACTCAGTAGGGGAATAGGTATTTGAAAATTTTCTGCAGGTGAGAGGATGGTTATTCCATTCTTTGAGGATCAGAATTTTGCAAATGGTCACAGTTGTGTGTGTGACCAGGGATGAATCATTCTTGTCGAAATTTAATTTGAACCTAACAGAGTCAGTGTCGACAAGGATATATTCATAAAATTCTTGAGTCTTTGCTGTCGTTGGGGAATAGTAGTGCCATCCCTGGAAGAAGATTTGGCGTGCTTTGTTTAAGGGAGTGTCTATATAATTTTCAAGAATTTCTTCAATAGTGAAGAGGTCTTCTTTGAGTGGTTTCTCACGGTACTGGCTTTTGATTTTGGATCCTTGGGCTGTTTGGAGGGGTTTGGCTTGGATTGTTTGAAGGCTAGAGCTAGCCTTATTTGTGATTTGGATGGGTTCGGCTACCGAAGAAAGAACTACGGCATGGGAATATGGCCAGTTTGCTGAAGCCAACTGTGACTGGATATGGGTGACAATTTGGTTTGAAGGGGCGGCAGTAGTGTTGTAGCTAGATTTGGATCGAATCAAAGAATTTGAGGAGGTGGATTCTTTTGGAGGAACCATTTTGAGGAGATTGGTTTAAGGAGATTGGCCTTTAAGAATACACGGGTAAGAAAATCAGGGAGAGAGTTGGATTCTCCTATAATATAATCAATTTGAAATTCAAAAATTGAAAGTGAGGCATGCCATTGGGCAAATATTTGTTTAGATGCAAGATTTGAAACATCATTTTGTAAGACAAATTTAGCAGCGCTGCAATCAACACGTACTAAAAATGGTTTATTCAATAATGCATTTTGAAATTTTTGTATGCAAAGGACAATGGACAAAACTTCCTTTTTGATAGTACTATAATTCTTTTGGGTAGGGTTCCAGATACCAGAGGTAAACTGGACAAGTTGCTCTTTGTTTTCGTTTGGGAGCTTTTGTTTGAGAATTCCTCTATATCCAATGTCTGAGGCATCAGTTTCAACTATTTTAAAAGCCTCAGGGTTTGGAATAAATAGGTAGGGTATTTATTTGACTAATTTTTTGATTTTTTGAACGGTAGTTGTTTGGACAGATGACCAAGGAGTTGGGTTCTTTTTAAGTCGAAGATACAAAGGTTCAACAATCTTACTGATTTGTGGAAGAAAATCACGAACGTAATTTAAACTTCCAAGGAATCTTTGTAATTGAGTTTTCTCAAGAATTTGATCAGGGAATTTGTCACCAAAAGAGATGGCACGATCGATGGGTGTTAATGTTCCCTGTTCGATCAAGTGCCCAAGGAAATGGACCTTAGTTAGGAAAAATTCCATTTTCCATTTGGATAGCACAAGGCTGTTAGATTTGATGATTTAATAAAAGGTTCTTAAGTGTTTGAGATGTTGATCCACTGAATCAGAAAAAACTAAGACGTCATCAATATAGACAATTGTGAATTATCCGTAAGAATTGAAGATGTCGTTTATAATTTTTTAAAATTCACTGGGGGCATTTTTTAGGCCGAATGGCATGACATTCCATTCATAGAGGCCAAAAGGAGTGCTAAATACAGTTTTATATCAGTCCTTTTCATGAATCTAGATCTGCCAAAATCCATATTACATGTCAAATTTAGAGAAGATTTTTGCTTGATATGTTCTTTGTAAGAGGTCCTTTTGGTTTGGCATGGGATAACGAACCCATTGTAAGGCATCGTTAAGGAGTTTGTAATTGATAACCAACCTAGGAGTACCATGTTCAATTTCAGTAGCCTTGTTAATATAAAAAGCTATACAACTCCAAGGAGCAGTACTAGGCCGAATGAGTTTTTTAGGCAGGAGATCATTAATTTCAATTTTGCTTGTCTCTAAAAGAGTTTGGTTCATTTGAGCAGGTCAGGCTTTGGTAGGGATTTGGAAGTCGAAAAAATCTTAAGCATAAGGAAGGGAAACCATATGTTGTTTGTGATGCCAAAAGGCGTCAGGGACGTTGGAACAGAGGTCAAGTTCGAACTTAGAACTAATTTGATTAATTTGGTGAATGGTTTTAGGATTTTTAAGGTGTTCGAAGACTCGTTGATGGAGAAGTTCAGTTTTGAGAAAGTTTAGTTGTTTGGTTTTGTTAATATTTTGGTTGATAGGAGTTTGAGCTTGTAAGAAAGGGAAAACAATTTTCTTACCTTGAAACTTTGTTGTAATTCCATTTTGGGTTATTTTGAAAGGTTTGATTTTCTTTAAGAATGGCTGGCCAAGAATTATGGTTTGGTCGAGATCTTTTGCTAAAATAAAAGTTTGGGGAAGGCATAGGCCACCATTGCAGACGTGGGTATTTGATAGTTTATATTGGACATTCAACCCAGACCCATTAGTAGTATTGAGACGTTGGGTTGTTCATTCATAGAACTAGGCTGGAATAGCACCTTCATTGATGCAATTGAGCTAGGCTCCTGAATCAACAAGGGCAATGGCCGAGAATTTGAATGAGGCATTTATCATCAGAGTTATGTGGATATACCAATTTTGACAGGTAATGGTAGCCACAAAACCAGAAGGATGTTCAGGATTAGATGATTCTTGAGTTGAAAAAGGATTTGTGAAAGGTTCAATATTTGATGTGGAGGCTTGTTGGTTTTGTTGTCGATTAAGAAGAAATAATTGGCGTTTGATACTTTTTATTTCATTCTGTAAGTTTTCAGTAGTTGTTTCAAGAGTTTTGATTCGACTAGAATGATCGGAAGGCTTTGGAAGTTTTTCAAACTTTTGTATTATTTGTTGAAGATTATAAGGTTAGGGAGTATTTTGTGTAGAAATATTTTGTTTGAGATGTTCAAGACAGGCCTTCTTTTGTTCTGGGTCTGTCAGATTGTCAATAAATTCAAAAATGTTTGATTGGGGAGATGCTCTAAGCATCCAAACGGACTTTGGAGCGCAGTCTTCACAGCTTAATCCAATAATGCAAGAATCACAAGCACAAGCCTGAAAATTCTCATTATCAGTTGAACTGGAAGTCAGGTGCTCAGAGGCTTGAATATGGTTAATTTTATGAGTTTCGTCATCAGAAGATGAAGATGTTTCTTGGAATAGGGCAAGGATTTGAATTTTATCTTGTTCAGATATTTGTAAAGAATTAATTCTCTTGGAAACTCGGTAATATTTAGCAATGTGGTCAGGCTTACCACACTTAAAGCATCCTTGAGAATTTGGGTTTTGTTTAAAATCTCTTTGATTTTTAGATGTCTTGAAAGACTTCTTGTATTTGTTATATTTTGGTTTTGAAGAAGATTTTTGATAAAATTCTGGAGTGGTAAAAGGTTTGCGAGAAACATACTTCTTTGATTTGTAGAAATCCTTATAATATTTGCGAGAAAATTTATGTTTGTATTTTGTTGGAGGTTTAAGGAGGGAAAAATTGAACTGTTCGCAGAATCCTCCTAATTCACGTTTATAGAATTTGTTCTCTTTATTAATTTATTTTCTTAACCCAATATCTGTACAAACGGCTAAACCTTCTTCATGAATTAAGTTAATTATTTGGCCATAAGTCATTTGCTCATATGGGATAATCCCATTATTTTCTTTGCGAAGTCTTTATTTGATTTTTTCAGAAAAAAATGGTTGGAAGACCTGTAAGGAACTTCTCTTTCCAACAAGGAAGATTAGCATCAGGTCTAATAAGGACTTTGGTCAGAAAGGTTTCTTTAGACCATTTGAAATCATGTAATTTTTTGTACCTAAGGTTTGATAACTGTTCGGCAGTTCTGTCTTTGAGACGAGAAGGGTTACTTAAGAAGTAATTGACTATGCTGAAAATAAGAGTATTAACAGCATCTTCTATGGGTTCACCTATGTCGTTGAGAAGGGGAGTCCTTTCAGGAGAAGTTTGAATTGCAGTTAAAATTTTAGTTTTTTGGTTGTCAGTTAGGATATAATTTCACCAACCTTTAAGTTGGCTAGTAAAGCCAAAAATGAGTAAAGTAGCAACTGCACTATCTTAAGTATTCTTGATACGGTGTGCATTGCTAACCATAGTCATTTGTTGTAATTTTTTTATGAGATTATGTTCGAACAGACCATCTATGTTCCATTCATAGATAATGCCACTTTGATAGGAAGCCTGAGGAGCAGTTCCTCTAGCTTCGATTTGAAGGTCAGGGTGTTGTGTTAAATTTTATCCAATTTGATTGATTTTTAAAGAGTGAAGAATATTTGGGTCCTCTAAGCTATAGACATATTTGGGTAAACAATGAAATGGACAGATCCATAACAGAGGCTAGTTTCAATGGTTCCCAGAAGGGAATCATTGAACTCAAGAAATCTTTAGTGACGAAGGGCTAACAGAATGGATGTGTTGAGGCCTTCACGATGGAGAGGTTTGATGGCAACCTGTACAAGGCCAACATGAACATAGTTGAATTTGTGTTTGAGGTAAAGGTCTTGTAAATACCTAGGGTCAAAGAGGGTGATCTCTTTTGTTTCTAGGGTGAAGTTTATAGTTTGTTCAATGGTTTTGATGGTTTCAAAGGAAAGCCAGTCCTTTTCATAAACTTCTTTTTGTGAAATTTTTGGCATATCCGATTTTTGGAGTCGTTTGTCAAGATCTGTTATTTGTTCATCATAATGGAGCACATTAGAACTTGTGCTTACCTCACTTTCCGATCTCATCAACATGGAGCGGGAAAGACTACTCATGATTTGAGAAATCTTAAACTTGGGGTAACTTCCTAGATCTAGTCATTTGAAGGGGTATTTTCAACTTAATTTGGGCACAAACGTGGTCTTACACTCTTCTTCTACTCCTCTCAAAAGTCCAAAGGCTTATAC
Source organism: Macadamia integrifolia (assembly GCF_013358625.1). Taxonomy (NCBI): domain Eukaryota; kingdom Viridiplantae; phylum Streptophyta; class Magnoliopsida; order Proteales; family Proteaceae; genus Macadamia; species Macadamia integrifolia. The sequence continues at coordinate 18,365,584 of NC_056563.1, read as the reverse complement.
TGTGTCAAAAACTAAAAATAAAACGATTACACAAAAGAAAAGAGATCTGCAAAACAAAGTAAACTGAATCCACCACCACACCGTGGGAGAAATTTTTTTGGGAGGAGTGGCAGAAGAACCCTATTTTCCTTAATTTTGGTGTAGATCGATCCTGTTACCTAGTATCAGTTCATGATCTTGCTTCTTTTATTATAAAAAAAAATTCTCTCCTTCGGCAGCCAATTTTTGACGACACGTCAGGAGGTTTTCAAAGACTTTGTATACCACCGTGATCGTCTTCTCTTTCTCTACAACTTTTATGAAGAAATTTTTTTTATCCGAGATCTTTAAGTAATAGTAAAATTACGATATTCATGATTTGGGACCCAAACCCTATACAAAATCAATTTTCTTTTGATTTTTCTTGATTCTAACACTATGAGGCTTGGCTCTGATACCAATTATTGGGGATCATTTATCATATAAATATATGAATAACCCTATAGTATTTAGAATACAAGAATCATCAACCAATCATAAAAGATTAATCAGGGGTGTAGTTCCTAAACCAAGAACAATAAAGTACCCCCATCTTAAAATGCATAACTATATAGATTTACCATATCTATAATAAATAATGGAACATCCATGACATGAATCATAAGTGGGAATAGAGAAGTACCTGTGTAAGTTTAGAAGCCCCATGAGCATAGATCATGAACCTCTGTCCCATGTGGTTAAACATTACTCCCATGAAGATGACAATAATGAACTACACAAGTAAGAGTCCTACTACTGAGATCTTCTGCAGCCTCTTACTCTAGGGTTTTCTCTCTTTCTGTGCACTTACTCTTGTGAGAAAGCCATGCAACCAAAACCAATAAGGCATTAAGTAATGGCTGCAGCCGTCAGTATTCTATTTATAATAGAATCCCTAAAACCCTATTCCACTCTCATAATGGAAAAAGTTAGGAGTTTCCTAATCAGAGTGGATCTATAATTGCTTAGGCCCAATGGATCAATCGGTATCAGTTAAGCCCACATAAAAATCCTAACAAAGGGTCACTTATAAAAGTTCGTCGATGTGAATCTGAATCTCGCCGGAGATTTGTTCTCCATCTCTGATCTAGCCGAGGTTGCAGTCCAAGGTTGAAGAAGAACAAAAGATTTGGGATTTTTTTTTTTTTGTTGGTTTTAAGTGAAGGGCATAGTAGTAACTTCATTTTTTTTATAAGGGTATTGTTTGCATTAAAATGCTGAAGTCACCAACTAACAGTTTCAAATTAACGTTGTAAATCTTTCAAATCCTTGGACCCACACATAATTTCAACAAACTTCAGGGGAGGGGGGCGTAATTTTCCCTTAAATAAAAAATATAACAAAAGAATAAGATGCTTAAACAATGAATACATAATGGCTAAAAAGATACACACACAAAACAAACGTGAACACAATACATGCATTAATCGAAATAGACAAGGTCATTGAATCAAGCAAAAAGGTCAGGTAGGCACAATTATGACAGAGTAGTCCAAAGTCATATAACTTAAAGAATTAGCTAGATAAAAGGGGCAACCAGTACAAGCATGACATATATAAAATGCAGTCAAGACTACATCAGATCAAACACACCAAATAATGCGAAAAGATGCACTACCAAACAAATATGTAAGGAGTAGTATCAAAAACAACTATCACGTATCAAGGGATGAGAGCATAGCAAGCTAAAAATAAATAGAAAGCACATAAAGATTAGGAAAATAAATAGAAAAGAATGGAAATAGCCCTTGGAGGTTTAGCATAGAGCAATGGTAGCATCACTTAGGGGTGTCGTAAATCAGGTCAGGCACTGCTGTAATAGCCCAGAACAGTTTGGCATAGATCGTACCAGGGTTATGTCTCAATAGCAGTGTGTGTGTTGCAATTTGTTCCAGGCTAGGAAGTAGATTGTTTTTTTTTTTGGTGGGGTGGGGGTGGGGGTGGGGGGGGGGGGTGCGGTGGGGAAAGAAAGGATCAAGGAGCAAGACTAAGGACGTGAGGGCAGTGATCGGGAAGACATGACATGGGAGAGCCTGGAGGGATCGAGTGAGGTGATAGTAGGGCAGAGAGGGCTTATATGGGGATCAGGATCTAGCCATAAGAAGAATGCTTGGTATAAATAGGTTTGAAAAAGAATTTTAGTATCTAGGGGCTAGGCTAGGGGCTAAGAGGGTCTGTTAACGCCTTCTTTTTTCTTCTCCTCAGAGTTATTTCACAAAGACTTGTCATGGTAAGGAAAGGCGGGAAGAGAGTCAAAGAAAGGGGCTTAGTTGGGATCTGGAAGAGATTGCAGGGCAAAGAGTTTTATGGTATAGATGGGGAGTTGCAGGGTAGAGAGAATCGGAACATGGGAGAGAGAGGGAGTTGGTGGGGTAAAGAGGACTAGGATAGGGCCAGGGGGTCGTTGTGGGAGGGAGAATTGGGTAGAAGGAAAGGTAAAGGGATAGTCAGTGGAGGCGCTAGAGTAGATGTCTCACTACCATGGCTGCTCACAAGGCATGCGATATTCTTAAGAGTACCCAAGGCCGCACGCCTACACATAGCACACGGTTAGTGTACTCTTATTTGAATGTGTTGCTGCAAAAAAACCCCGCTGGTCCAACCTACACAAACACAGACGATGGAGGCCCGGAACTTTGTCCGGGGTTAGTCCTCCGACGCTCAAGTCAGGGTCGGCCGCACAGTTCAATAAGGGAGTAATGGTGAGGGTATTAGAGCTTACCTTCCCCTTTCTTTCGTGCCTTCTTATATAGCTCTTTGGCCTTAGGGTTTTTCCCCCTTCGGCCTTCTTAGAGTCCTACTCGAATACGTCCAACCTTCTGGGGGGAATATTCCCCTCATGCAGACGACGTGATCCCGCATGATTCTGCGGGCGTGCCTCGGTGATTGCGCGTGCTCGAGTGTGAGTGGTCTCTTGGAACCTTCGTCTGGCGGTGGACACGTGTCTCAGAGGCGACACGTGTCATGGCCCCCACCGAGAGGTTATTTTGGCTATATCAGGAGCCCCCTTACTTCCACTAGGAGCTTCTTCTTGTGGGAGTAACCATCTTCTTTGGTTGACTTGTTCCTTCGGCCTTGGCATTACCAGTGTCCAAGGTTTGGGGTCGATCGAGAGAGACCTTTGACCGCTTCGGATCGACTTTGCTGAGCCCCCTGCCGATCGGTCAGCACCATTCGGCTCTACCGAGCCCCCTGCCGAGGGAGGGACCTTTGGCCAGTTTCGTTCGTCTCTGGCCGAGCTCCCAACCGAAGGACAGACCCTCGGTCAGGTCTGTTCGGCTTTGGCCGAATCCCCAACCGAAGGAGGGACCCTCGGTCAGGTCCGTTCGGCTCTGGCCGAACTCCCAACCGAAGGAAGGACCCTCGGTCAGGTCCGTTCGGCTTTGGCCGAATCCCCAACCGAAGGAGGGACCCTCGGTCAGGTCCGCTCGGCTCTGGCCGAACTCCCAACCGAAGGAGGGACCTACGGTCAGGTCCGTTCGGCTCTGGCCGAACTCCCAACCGAAGGAAGGACCCTCGGTCAGGTCCGTTCGGCTTTGGCCGAACTCCCAACCGAAGGGAGGACCCTCGGTCAGGTCCGTTCGGC
>NC_056563.1:18281571-18361880 GCF_013358625.1 Macadamia integrifolia | reverse complement strand
AAAAAAAAAAAAAAACCGAATAGCATCTTGAAGAGAACAAAGCTGCAAAAACAAAGGATAGCTGCAAACTACAGCCAAATGCGGACAACATGCTACAACAACAAAAATGAACCCCAAAGGCATCCAAAATTTTTCCTAAAAAAAATAGAATTAATTCTCGTCATGGTTTAAAGTATTTCCTCTATCGATACGATACCCTCCGATACGTATCTTAAATTTAACCGATCAATATGATACACACCGATACGATACATCGAATTTTTAAAATCCTTTCGGATTGATATATATCCTACGATACATACCGATATACATCAACACACCACCGATACACATTGATACGATATGATATGCACTGATATGACTCTATGAAAAATATAAAATCGAGGTGAAATGTATGTTTCAGTATGTATCGGTACGTATCGGTGAGTATCGGTATGTACCGATACAGTGCGCTATGGTCAATAATGGCCAAGATGGGTAATTTTCAGAAAAACACGATTTTTTGAGGGGTTTTTATTCTAAAATTGCTGCCAACCATATTTCTCTCTAACTAAAGTGGAAATCAATGTTGGAAATAAGGATTTTACATTTATGGGACAACTACAAACCTTGAATTCTTAGTACGATACCCTCAACTTAGTGTTTATGCATAATACATGTTATCAATAGCATTTTTTAACAAATTCTTTATGCAAAAGTGTTTTAAAAAATGTTTCCTATCCATTTATGTGTGTATCTTAACGTATCTTCGATACGATACGATACCCTTCGATACGTATCTTAATTTTGACCAACCGATACGATGACCGATACCGATACTTTAATTCTTGAATTTCTCATACGAAACATGTATAATTAGAAAAAATATTTCTTCACCGTAGGTGAAAAGATTTCTACCATTGAAATATCATAATGACAACCCTTTATATATATATATATATATATATATATATGAATGCCCAAAGTACTTTTGCTGTTGAAACATGAAAACATAGAGACATAAAGCTGAGAGATATCCCAGTCATTTATGAAAAGCCTGAACCGTGGCCAAGTAGTGGATAAGCCAATTAAGAGATAAAAAGAAGGGGTGCTGTGTGTATAAAAATAAAAAGAGAGAGCGCTCAAATCATCTCTCAAAAAATATTTAAGTCCTTCTATAATTGAAGACAAAAAAAAAAAAAAAACTCATTTGACCTCATAATTTAGTTAAGAAAAAGTTATCTTTCACTACACAGTGAACATCAACGTAACGTATCGATCGATTGCTATTAGACTCTCTCTGTCCTTTTTCCTTTTTCTTCTTCGCTAAGCAAATCTTATCTTTTTCTCCTTTTCTTCTTAGCTAAGGGTATCTTGTGTTTTTGAACTCCATGAGCCTCGGAATTTTATCAGTGAACACAATACTTGCAAACAAAGGAAAGCGAAAGTTCAATTTTGTCCCTTAAGCATTATTATGTCTAGTGGTCCTTTCAGTCATATCAATAACAAATCATATCATTGACTTCACCCAAAGCAAAACAAGTGTGGATGTGTGGTAGCTCATGGCAGATAGACTAAAAGGGGTCCAACCCCAATAGGTAACCATTAAAGGCACGATTCGCTTCCGCTCCTTCCTGATCTTAGAAAGGTATAAAAAGGTTTAAAAAAGGCTGTCATATCTCTATCTTTCTTGATCTCTAACTGATCGAGTGGTTTGAATCAAGTGATCCGGCCTTGCTCATCCAGTTTGGATCTGGTTAAAGTGTTGTGGTGATATTAGTTAGTATATTTTTACTCTAATAGGTTATAAAAAGAATCAATATTCATCAATTTTTTTAGGATGTTTTTGGTGGGAATATGTTCATGTACAAGTCTTTATAAGAAGAAATTAAATTTAGGATGCATTTGGATTTTTCAAAAGAAACGCCACCAACATGAGCATAGAGATGAGAAAGTACACATTTTTTTAGTATTCAGTTAGGTAAGTATATAACCACAATTTAGAAAGTTAGCAACCAGTTTAGTGGTAATAACCCCTATTTTTAGAGAAATGACACTACCAACTATCATTGTTACTGTTAATAGGAATTCTTAGGATTTTTTTATAATAGATAACGTGTGAAAAAAAGATAAAAAGTTTGTGTTCCAATTAATTATCATCAACGGTGATATCACTAAAGCGGCTTAGAGAATAAGAGATGAAAGATGGAATAATATTATTGTGAAAGACATCGGGAATAGGGGATCCATGGGTCATACCAAACACAAGTGCTATTCTCATTACCAATTATCCACATGATCATTTTGTTGAGGATGGGTAGGATACTTACAACAATATTTCAAGTTGCTGATCCTTTTTTCGTTAAAGTTTTTTTCATGATGTGTTACTCTTACTCATCCAACAAGCTGAAGGGTACTGAGTTTACCAACAGGACGGCTAAGGGGGAAGAATAGGGAAGGAGAATACATGAGCAAAGCAAGAGAATGAAGTGTGTTGTGCTGAAGTCAGAATTTACACATTTTTGTATCTATATAGTGATACCATATTTTATATTTTATTATTTTTTTTTTTTTGGGGTGTGGGAGTTCAATTTGTTAGATTTCATCTCAAATGATAGATCTCTTAAGTGGAAGTACTCATTGGAGTGAGGGTTCACTGGCCAGGGTTGAGCCTAGTTTCTTGAAAACCTAGTCTAACCCTAAGTCACTATAACTCAGCCTATGTCCAACTCAATCCAACTTAAGCTATGATTTCTCAGCCTAAGCCCAATCATGTCGAGATGAACCCAGCCCTACAGAAGACTGAGATACCTCAGCCCATGCCCCACCATGTCGAGATGAACCCAGCCCTACAGAAGACTGAGATACCTCAGCCCATGCCCCACCATGTCGAGATGAACCCAGCCCTACATAAGACTGAGATATCTCAGCCCATGCCCAATCCTATCAAACTCAGCTCATCTCATCCCTAATTGATCCCGATTGGCCTGGCTGTGCCGGGTGATCCTACGAGTTCCTATTTATAATTATATATTAAGTATATAATAAAATAGAAAGATCTTGTCAAAAAAAAAAAAAATGGTGAAAAAGAATTTGTAACCTTACTTTTGTTTGGTAAGCAGAAATTTTTGGGGCTAAGGTAACCCACTTCTTTTAATAAGAGTGAAATTCTATCATTTCCGAATTCACATATATACAGAGCAACCGTAAACCTGAAAACCTTAACCCTAGCCTAGCCCAACCAGCCAGTTGAAAAGTCCAACAATTTGGCTTTGTGACTGAAATTTTACCATATGGTACTATATATTTTCTTCAACCATATGGTACTCTGTTGTAAATATAATATTTTTATTATTTGAGAATTTTAGTTTGACCGAGGGTCATTATCAGGAAAATGACTTGACAAACAATGGGTTTTCAATGTTTGATTTTTTTGGAGCCTGCCTCTCTCTCCTTGCTCTCCATTCTTAGTCCAATGAATTTTTTTCTTTTTTTAGGTAGAGAGTTCAACGGATCCGCTGGATTTACAAAGAGACTTTTTCACTGTATATGAACTTGTAATTTTGAGTGGGTTAGGTTTGACGGTTGGGCTGTGTTCTGATCTTTCCTTTTCTTCGTTGTCAAGTACTTTAAAGAAAGGCCAAAATTTTAATGGTCCACGCTATCATCTGTTTGAACTTCAAGAGCCTTAGAAGTTTATTAGTAGATGATAGAATGCTTGCAAATGAAGGAAAGTAAAAATCCTATTTTGTCCCTTAAGCATTGTTATGTCTAATGGTGCTTTTAATCATATCAATCACAAATCATCACTCACTTTCTTGCTACCAAAACAAGTGGTGGATGCTACCCCACGGCAGATACCGCAAAAGGTGTCCAAACCCAATAGGTAACTAATAATTAAGCCTCTATTGTCATTTTTGGAAAGATGGGAACTCTCTATTGGCTTCCGTTCCTTTCTGATTTTTTTTAGTAGAGTATTTTGGTTAAAAGTTCTTTATGATCAATAAAGAGATACCACACAGATGTTTCAACCGACGCAACAAAGGGGGGCAGGGGGGGGGGGCGGGGGCGGCGCAGGAATAAAGATGAAAATATATAATCAAAAAAAAAAAATATTACAAACCAAGAGAATAGGATAAAGATTTATTTTTTTTTTTTTTTCTTGTGCAAAGATCAATTTATTCGAATTGCCGAGGAAAAAATACTAATATAGAATTCCAAATGTCCTCTATGGGGAAAAAAGAGTACCCATTTAGCAATAGAGTGGACCATCTCATTTTCACCCTTCTCAATAAACACAAAACTGTAAAAAGAAACGGTCAGTTTTAAAACTAAAATGTCCTTGACAATAGTAGAGATATTAGAAGAGACGGTAGAAGGGGAGGATATGCCATTGATCAACACCTGAGAATCAAATTTATATGATAAAAGATGATCATATATGCCACTTGTTATATTTCATCTCAAAAGATCCATCTTTTAAGTGGAAGTATTCATACAATGTGCGATTCAACACTCACCCTCCTCCCTCATGTGCAGAAACAGGTCTGAGTTGAACCTGGTTTCTTACAAACCTGGTCCAATCCTAGGTCTCTTTAACTCAGCTTAAGTTCAACCCGTCCCTACATTAGATAGGAATATCTCAGCCCAGCTCCAATCCTATCGAGCTCAGCCCAGCCCGTCCCAGCGCTAATTGATCCTAATTGGCCCAGCTTGGGTCAAGTGACCATATGAGCCTCTATATATGATTATATATCATATAGGAAGAGTTTCTTGTACTTCCCCTATTTTTTCATTTATATCTTATATCATCCTTTGTTTTTTCATAGCATAACACTGTTAGTCATGAACTGAAAAACAGGGAGGCAAGCTCCCGAAGAGGGAAGCCCAACGAATGTTAGATGCAAAGCCCCGCACCTATATTGGCATACTCTCCCAAAGAAGAAAGAGCAGACCCCATTGAAGACGGGAGTGAGGTACAACAAGGTAAACGTTAGCGTCCACCGCCCTTCTCTACAAGCAATGGAAGTGTGGATGAATCGACATTAAATAGAGGTGCGAAGCGAACTCTGATTCATATACATATTATACCTTCTTACCCCTATTATGTCTTTATATATCCTTACTCAGTCTCCTGTTACAAAGCTGACATGGATCCTAGATAGATAGCCACCCTTCTTATATTGCTTAAAGTTCTAAGTTTATTACAACCAAGTTTTCTTATGGGTTTGGTTGGTCTAAATCTCCCTGTAATGTTGAAGCTTAGCTGGTTCTCTGATTTTGTGAACATCTAACCCCCATCGATCACTCTTCAAATGGTAAGTTCAAATAGAGACAGCCATCTAACAAAATATTTACTAAGAAATCTGTGAAAAGTAAACCTCTTGATTCCCAAAATTCTTACTTCATCAAAGTTCCTTTTGGGGTATAAGCTAGTGGCCAAAGGAGAAAATTAAAACTTCACCATCGACGATGAATAGTGGAGCGGAAGCAAGCTCTCTCTCTCTCTCTCTCTCTCTCTCTCTCGTTGCATCTGAGTAAGTGACTGGTTTGCATTGAGATGTTAGAAAGTTACTAACGTAAATCTTGTCAGAGTCGCAAAATCATCGGTTTCTACAGCGATGTTATCGTCTTCCGTGAAGGTTAATTGTCGTCGGCATGATCATCGATCCTTGGGAGCCCTAAACATTCGATTGCATTGGGAAGAGGTTGATTTGGAGCTTTTTACAAAAAAGGTAAAACAGTAAATTTACCATTCATCAGGGGCAAACTTGTCATTTATGCAATATCAACTACGTCAAAGTATCACTTAATGCTACCCTCTAACGGAATGGATTTAAGTGTAATTTAGTTAACATAATAGGGATGTACTTAATATTTTTACAAAACAAGGTTGGCATCAGATATAAATGGAACAATAAAGGGGTGGTACAAGAAAACTTCCTATTATGTATATAATATAATGGAAAGATATTGTCATAACTAAAATTGGTAAAAATAAAAAAATAAAAAATTTAATAACTTTACTTTGTTTGTAAGACTTTTTTGGGAGAGTGTTAAGACAAAACATTTCTTTCAATGAATAAAATCCTATCATTCCATATATACATCCGGCCCGATCCTAAGCCTGAAAATCTCAACCCTAGCTCAACCCGTGAGTTGAAAAGCCCAAGATTTTGGCTTTGTAACTTGAATTTTACCGTATGGTACCCTTTTTTTTTTTAACCATATAGTACGCTGTTTGATGGTAAAGCTGATGGTTTTTATTATTTGAGAATTCTAGGACTTGACAAACTGGTACTATGAGTAAGTTTTTATTTGAATTTATTGGGGATGAGCATCTACCTCAGTGGCAAGCAGCTAGGCAATTGTGCCCTAGCCTAAATCTAGGGAAGGTTGTTGGTTCAACCCTCATAACCCCTAGCATTAATCAAAATAGCTACATCCACATTTGGTCCAATCCTCAATTAAATTTTGGACTTTCCATGCATAAGAAGGTAAGCAAGCTGCTTAAGCAAAAAAACCACTCTATTTGGCTTCATGAGAAAAAAATTAGCCCTAAAAAGGAATTTATAGACATAAGAAAAAAGATGGGGAGAGAGAGAACAGAGCTCCATGGCCATGGCCATGAACAAGCGCTAGAGATCACTACCAGGTTAATTATGCATTTCCTCAAAGGCACTCTTGTTCTCCACTATAGTACATCCCCGTCTCCTTCGTCTATCACAAACAGTAGAGAAGGCTTCTGGTTTTCGTATCAATGCTTTTTCATTTCATCATATAATCTACAACAATTAAAACAAATCATCCCTGAAATAGAATGCCACATGCCCAACCTAAACCATTTTGATCAAAGTTAGAAGCTCTCATGCATATGAAGATTGGAAAATCTAAATATGGCAAGAACGGATTACACCTAGAAATTAGAGTGTATTTTGAAGGACCATCAGCAGATGAGGTGTTTGTGTCAAACAACAAGGGAACAACGACTGAAGATCAGCAATAAAATGGTTAATGTTAGAAATGAAAGAATTGGGGATGAGTTTAATTTTGAGAAGCAAAGAACTTGATTACTATGAGACCAAATGAAACAAGGGGAAATAATCATAACACTAAGGCTCTGTTTGGTTACATTGGGAATTTAAAGGAAAGGAAAATGAAATTTTCATACTTTAAAAAATAATGTTTATAATCATTATTCTATATGATTTTATAAACTACTTAATTTTTTTAACTATATTTAGTAATGATATATTTAACATGTAATTTTTATTTTACATATTGTAGCAAAGGGTTTTGAAAGCAAAGTAAAGTGAAATTTATGGAATGATTTTAAGTTAATGTTAAAGTCACATGGGTAATGATTACATATATTTTTATTTTTAGTATGACAATCTCGCTTTTCTTCCCTTTAATTCCTCTTACAAACAAACATAACCTAAAGAACCATTTCTGATCCTATTTAATCATCAAGTTAGAATTAAAAAGATACATAATAAGAGTTGAAAAAGATTGGCTGGAGAGATTTTCCATTCTCAAGCCCAACATCTTTATACGTGTTTGGAAAATGCTAGCCAGACTGTTCCATTAAAAAAAAAAAAAAACCCTCCTTTTAGCCATTACCGAAGTGTTAAAAAGGGATTAGCAATCAGTAACTAGTGTGACCTAGTGGTCCTTTTACTAGTCCCTAGTAAAACCTCTATCTAGTCCAATGTGAGTCTTGCATAAAAAGACATTTATTTGAAGTTCTTACCTTCCTAGTATTTCCTTGTGCATGTGGGACCATCTCATGTGGTGATCCTGATAGGAGTACTTACCCAAAAAAAACAACATATGATAGGAGTACAGGACCATCTTAGGTTTTGTATCTTTCGGCAAGACTAGTCTATGGATTAATTGTAGGGACCTATGGTTTTGCTAATGCTAGTATCCACTAACACAGTTCAGGTTATATTTCCTTCTTAGGGGATGGGGTCTTAGTCGTTTCCTTCTGTGTTTCTATCTTAATTTGGGGTATTCCCCATACCCCACGCAAAAGAAAGAGAATGACCTAACTTCTCATCATAAAACCATGGAAAACTGAAGTAACTCACCAAAGAAGATTGTTTGCACTTCATTAGACTCAATCTGTTTGTTTTTTAAACCCATATGGCATGTATGATATTGAGATTGAATTCAGTTTGGTTTCACCAATGTTGAAGAGAAAATCTCTTCCTTCACCCAACAATTTAGTCTTCTGCTTAGACACTGAAGGGAATTTTGGATCATAAATAATAGGAGGTGAGAGTTGATGATGAACTCAAAATCCAACCATACCATACACATCACCATTAGTGAGCTCTGCCTCTAAACTTAATCCATAATCTTGACAATAGTCTCATCTTTTGTCCCTTTTTTTTTTTTGGAAAATATTGAATCTCAGTTATATTGCATTTTGATACAGCCAAATCATACGGCTCAGTAGGGTGAGGACATGCGTCACCCACCGGGACACGTGTCGCCCGCCAAGTAGGGAGTATGAAGACTCTATCACGCTCTGTCACGTCGTTTGCATGAGGGAATATTCCCCACAAGGAGGACAGAGGTATTGGAGCAGGACTGGGAGAGAGAGGAAGGTGGACCCCAGAAGGCAAGAGGAAACCCTAGCCCCGAAGAAGCATATAAGGAGGCCGAGAAGAAGGAAAGAGGTAAGCTCTGATACCCTCACCATTACTCCCTTATTGAACTGTGCGGCCGACCCTGACTTGAGCGTCGGAGGACTAACCCTGGACCAAGCTCCGGGCCTCCGTCGTCTGTGTTTGTGTAGGTTCGACTAGCGGGGTTTTTTGGCAGCAACAGATTGGCGCCGTCCGTGGGAACGACGGTAATGGTGGGGAGAACCTACAACCGCAAGAGGACGAGAGCGGCGTCCAACATGGACATGGGGGAAGAACCTTTAGGGGGGCTCCCTCCCTCGGCGGAGATAGGACAAGAAAGGGGCAATGACGACCGGGAAGTACCCATAAGGTACCCACGCTCAGGCGGATATTCAGTATGCGAAGGTAGTGATCCTCCGCCCTCTCCCGAAGCGCAAGAATACGTGACGAGGGAGCAATTCGAAGCCCTCCAGAACAAGTATGACTGGATGGTCGAGACGATGAAGGAGGTCTCCAAAGTTGTCTCTCAGAGGACCGGCGGAGCACCTCCAGGCCCCCACATCCAGCCTAAGAGGGCTCGAGACGAGGACCGGAGCAGTACATGATCTATAAGATCCGGTCATAACCTTCGAAACCGAGCAGTGAGGGAAAGTCCCGCACCCCGAGGTAGGACGCAGCGTGCAGCCAGAGATCCACATGGGGATCCGCATCGAGGAGACAATGAGAGGCACGAGGACTCGGGGTTGAGGCAGATGATCCTAGAACTGAAAGACGAGATCAAGAAGGTGGCAGAAAATCAGATGGGAACCCTCGAGCCAGACCTCACTAATGACACGGCTCTAGCTGATGAGGTCATGAGGGATCCACTCCCGATCGGCTTTCGCCTACCCAAGTATGACACTTATGACGGGTCTGGGGACCCCGTCGATCATCTGAAAGGCTTCAAGGTAGCCATGCAGTTCCATCGAGTCTCAGAAATTATTATGTGTCGCGCCCTACCACATTCAGAGGAGCGGCAAGGCTATGGTACAACTGTCTGCCGACGAAGTCGATCCACAGCTTCAGCAATCTAGGCTACTCCTTCGTGAAGGGATTCTCCAGTAGCCAACCCCTTCAGAAGACCACGTTGAACTTGACCAACATCAAGCAACATGAAGGAGAATCACTGCGAAACTACATGAAGCGCTTCCAACAAGAGAAGGTCACGATCAGAGGTCTGGACCCGAAAGAGGAGTTCACAGCCCTGCTGGGATGCGCCAAGAATAAGGAGCTGAAAAGGTCTTTGGCGAAGCATACACCGAGGAACCTGGCCGAGTTGAGAGCTCGGTGCGATAAGTACATCCAGATGGAAGAAACCCTTCAAGCCGATGGAGCAGAACCAAGCCTCGTACAAGAGTAGCAAGCACACTCGCATTTTGTAATTTTTGCTCTTACGCACTTTTAAGTTGTAATTCCTCATCCTAAACTCTAGAGTATCTTATTCATGGAAAATATAAAAGCTAGTTTACGACAATTGAGAAGAACTCTCCTGTTTGGTGACCGAAGGTCCCCCTCTCGGTTGGGAGTTCGGCCAAAGCCGAACGGACCTGACCGAAGGTCCTCACCTCGGATGGTGCTCAGGCTAAGGCCGAGCCGAGCTGACCGAAAGCCCTTATCTCGGTCGGGGTCTCGGATAAGGCCGAGCCAAACTGACCGTAGGTCCTTGCCTCGGATTGGGTGTTAGGCCAAAGCCGAACAGACCTGACTGAAGGTCTTCACCTCGGTTGGGAGTTCGACCAAAGCCGAACGGACCGGACCGAAGGTCCCCCTCTCGGTTGGGAGTTTGGCCAAAGCTGAATGGACTTGACCGAAGTTCCTCACCTCGGTTGGGAGTTCTGCCAAAGCCGAACGGACCTAACCGAAAGTCCTCACCTCGATCGAGGGTCGGCCAAAGCTGAACAGACCTGACCAAAGGTCCTCACCTCGATTGGGAGTTCGGCCAAAGCTGAACGGACCTGACTGAAGGTCCTTACCTCATACGGTGCTCAGGCTAACACCGAGCAGAGCTTACCGAAGGTCCTTACCTCGATCGGGGGCTCAGGCTAAGGCCGAACCGAGCTGACCGAAGATCCTTACCTCGGTCGAGGTCTCGGGCAAGGCCGAGCCGAACTGATCGAAGGTCCCTACCTCGGACAGTGCTCAGGTAAGGCCGAGCTAAACTGACCGTAGGTCCTTGCCTCGGATTGGGTGTTCGGCCAAAGCCGAACAGACTTGACCGAAGGTCTTCACCTCGGTTGGGAGTTCGGCCAAAGCCGAACAGACCTGACCGAAGGTCCTCACCTCGATCGGGGTTTGGCCAAAGCCGAACAGACCTGACCGAAGGTCCTTACCTCGGACGGTGATCAGGCTAAGGCCAAGCCGAGCTGACCGAAGGTCCTTACCTCAGTCGGGGTCTCAGGCTAAGGCCAAACCGAACTGACCGAAGGTCCTTATCTCGATCGAGGTCTCGAACAAGGCCGAGCCGAACTGACCGAAGGTCCCTACCTCAGACGGTGCTCAGGCAAGGCCGAGCCGAACTGACCGTAGGTCCTGGCCTCAGATTGGGTGTTCGGCCAAATCCGAACAGACCTGACCGAAGGTCATCACCTCGGTTGGGAGTTCGGATAAAGCCGAATGGATCGGACCAAAGGTCTCCCTCTCGGTTGGGAGTTCGGCCAAAGCCGAACGGACTTGACCGAAGATCCTCACCTCGGTTGGGAGTTCGGCCAAAGCTAAACGGACCTGACCGAAGGTCCTTACCTCGGACGGTGATCAGGCTAAGGCCGAGTCGAGCTGACCAAAGGTCCTTACCTCGATCGGGGGCTCAGGCTAAGGCCGAGCCGAACTGACCGAAGGTCCTTATCTCGGTCAGGGTCTCGGACAAGGCCGAGCTGAACTGACCTAAGATCCCTACCTTGGACGGTGCTCAGGCAAGGCCGAGCTGAGCTGATCGTAGGTCCTTACCTCGGATTGGGTGTTCGGCCAAAGCCGAACAGACTTGACCGAAGGTCTTCACCTCGGTTGGGAGTTCGGCCAAAGCCGAACGGACCTGACCGAAGGTCCCCCTCTCGGTTGGGAGTTTGGCCAAAGCCGAACGGACTTGACCGAAGGTCCTCCCTCGGTTGGGAGTTCGACCAAAGCTGAATGGACCTGATCGAAGGTCCTTACCTCGGTCGGGGGCTCAGGCTAAGGCCGAGCCGATCTGACCAAAGGTCCTCACCTCAGTCGGGGGCTCAAGCTAAGGCCGAGCCGAACTGATTGAAGGTCTTCACATCGGCTGACTGAAGCTCTCGGTTGCTAGCAGAACTAAAGCCGAAGGAATAAGGCCGAAGGCAGGAAAAAGAGGGAAAAATTACAATTACGAAAAATTTAGTTACTCCCACAGGAAGAGACTCCTAGCGGGAGTAAGGGGGCTCCTGATACGGCCAAATCGATCGCTCAGTAGGGTGAGGACATGCGTCACCCACCGGGACATGTGTCGCCCACTAGATAGGGGGTACAAAAACTCTATCACGCTCTATCACGTCGCTTGCATGAAGGGAATATTTCCCACCAGAAGGATGGACGTATTCGAGTGGAACTCTAAGAGGGAAGAAGGTGGACCCAAGAAGGACTCTGGGAAGGAAAGGGAAAACCCTAAACCCTAGGAGCTATATAAGAGGGCCTGAGAGGAAGGAAGGAGGTAAGCATCAATACCCTCACCATTGCTCCCATACTAAAAACTGTGCGGCCGACCCTAACTTGAGAGTCGGAGGACTAACCCCGGACAAAGCTCCGGGCCTCCGCTGTCTGTGCTTGTGCAGGATCAACTCACGGGGTTTTTGGCAGCAACACGTAGTAAACGGTGAGCAGCATCAAGGTGAGGTTAACGTGGTTGATGCATAAATTGGCTAAGAATATTCACTGTTTGGACAATGTTAGGGCGAGCTACAGTGAGATAAATTAAACGGCCTACTAGGCGGCAATAAGAGGAAGGGTCCAATAATATATCACCAATGTCGTCAATGAATTTAAGATTTTGTTCCATAAGAATGCACATGGTGCTACCGGTCGATCAACTCCAACCTCGGCCGACCGATTTCTATCCTCTACGCCTTAAATTACACCGGGCATAGTCGATTTTCAGACGCAACATATATAAACAAGATGTCTGATCATAATCAACCATAGAAGGTTAAAGTCCTACCCCCTCCCAAAAAAAAAAATGGTGGTGACCCGAAAGAGATTTTTTTTTTAGGTTTGTGATGATAGTAGAAGGGTTGGGCCGATAGGCCCAAACCCAGAAGCTAGCACTGATCTCGTATGAGAGTGTGGTGAGTACGGTATATATATTTGCATTATCGTCTTGTTGAGAAATTATTGTGAGATTTGAGGTTTTTTCTCTTAGGGTTTTCTAGGCTGTGTTCTTACCAAGAGTTTGGGTGTTCTTGAGATATCTCTGTTGTAATCTTCTTCTAATTTAGTGAATCACCTTCTTCTTCATCCGAGAACATAGCACACACTTCGATGTGTGAATCTCGTTAAGTCTCTATGTTTTACGTGAATCTGTTATGCTTTTCTTAATGTTCTTTGGGTGTTTGTTCTAACAATAGAAATAGTCAATACCCAACTGTAGTCATTTTAATTATCCATCAAACGCACACATTCGCCTCCTCCTTCCACATCTCTCTCTCTCTCTCTCTCTCTCTCTCTCTCTCTCTCTATAGATAGAAACGAGATGGAGAAAGAGGTGGTGAATGGGTTCACTGATGGATGTGGCTGAAGAATAATATGTTGAGAAGGCTACCAATTATTTTCTGTTATAATAACCGTACAACCGATATCTTACCTAATAGAGGGAGGAGGTAGAAGCAGGAGTAGATATGGAAGAAGTTGAGATATATAGGAAGTGAGCGTAGCAAAGGGGTTGATTGTCTCCTAAATTTGAGAGATCGAGGTGATAATTTTTATTTCAGTTAGGCAGTTATGGAGAGAGAATAAAGGTTGTTAAACCTTCTGGTAGTGTTAAGTGCAACGAATGAAAGTGATCCGTTGACTAACCTAGTAACCGTGATGGGGTTTGGAACCAAAGATTTGGGGTTTTAAGCCTGGGTCTATCCTCAATGCATTATAAAACAGGGCCCGTTACCTCATATATATATATATATATATATATATGTGAGGCCAACCCTTACATTGTCCCAAGATGGGTCTATATATGGCTTGAATGTCAAGCCGATTCAAACAAATGTAGATGCTCTCTCTCTCTCTCTCTCTCTCTCTCTCTCTCTCTCTCTCTCTCTCTCTCTCAAAGCATAGACATTGTAGATGTGCATATCGATCTCGTTGCTGCTGCTGCCACTGCTTTCTGTCCATTGTCCAGTTGGAAAAGATGGCAGTGGCAGAAGCAGCAACGATGTCGGAGGCACATGATATCATCAAGCGAGCCATTTTCAATGAGTGATTGCAAAGGGTCCAAGATTACCTCTCGATCAGGCTGCTGCATATATGGTTCACTTTCACAACCCCACCCTTTATGTACACCACTTTCTTGTTCTTCTAGTTATTCTGATCTAGCTAGCTTCTTTTTATTGTTCTCTTCTTCTTCTTCAATCTCTTTTTGCTTTCTTGTTCATTGTTTTCTTTAATTGTCATCTTTGTTTAATTACTTGGTGTAATTATTCTTTTCCTGGTCGATCTTCCATGTTTTCTTGGTGCAAATCAAAATTAGGAAATACTGGTAACCCTTTATTTGCTGCACTGATTTGATTATTTTGTCATATTGGTTATTGTTCATTGCGCATCTGAGGTCGCATATCTTTGTTTTACGTAATTTGTTAAATCCAGTGATAAATTTTCCTTCCGATTTTCGATTTTGGATTTTGGATTTTAGATTTTGGGGCAAATTTAGAATTTAAATTCTAGTATGTCTTGAGATTTGAGAGTCCAATATCGAATCCCATTCAATTCTAATTTTTTTAATCCCAATATTATTTCAAACCAGGGTAAGCCCCTAAAATATTATTGAAAAAAAAAAAAATCATTAAAGGATAATAATGGAGACGTAAGCCTTGAAGCTAATCAGCACACCTTCACCATCACTAGAAAACCACACAAAGAATCCAAAAAAGAACTACAGATTGGACACTGGCATACCAACTTTGTCTTCACCAACAATCATACTTAAACACCCTTGGGAGATTTTGATTAGTATAAAAAAGACCGTTGTCAAAATTTCACACGCCAAATTAGCCAGCCAGCCATCCAAATATGGTCTAAGTAGTGGAACACAATTTATATTTCTAGTTACCTTTTTTTGTAACCAAAGGAGCAGCAGGGCCGGTGGTTTAATTAAAAGTATGTGTGTTTCCTGTCCTTGGTCTTCTTGTGTTCTTCTCTTATTTTTTCTTGTTAGGTAAGTAGCAATCAGATCAAAGATGCAATGTGGGCCAGTGATCATATGAGCCAAGGATAGTACACAAGTAACATATAAAATTACTATAAAAGTTGACCTTGGAAGATCTACAAAGGGCTGTCAACAAAAATAAGAATGATCATATTAAATGAATAATAGAATTCTGTTTGCCTCCACTAGCTATAAGAGATTCTGATTTTGTCTACTAATATGACAAATAGTAAATTATCTTAATCTACATAATTAAATGATTATATTTAAACTTATTATCTAAATTTTCAAACCAAGGAAGAAAAGTTACAATAGAAAATGCATAATAGAAGAAAGCACATATTCTACATTTCTCTATCAAGTAATTCTAAGTCTAAGAAGGTGGCAATGCAGAGTAGAAGACCCTTTTTCATTTGAACATTGAAAAATGTGTGCTAGCTAGCTGTTGAGCTCTCTATAAATATTGAAAGGCGTGTGTGTTTTACCACTTCCATTCTCTGCTTCTATGTTGCTTAACTTTGTCCTAAAATGGATCTTTATTCTCTCATATCTCTTTCTCTCCTCCTTGTCTGTTAGCTTCTCTGGCGAATTCAAACTTATGCTTCAACCTGCAGTGACTGCTTCACCCAATCACGGGTAGCTTACTACCCAAACTCTGATGTGAAGGGAACAGAAAGTAAAATAGAACTAAAATCCCAAAACCATTTTCATATTCTGCTTCATAATCGTGTACTGTTAGAACAAACACCAACACAGATTCACTCAACACAGATTTAGTGAGGTTATTTCACCGTTTGGTGTGCTACATCCTCGGGCAAAGAAGAAGATGATTTATTATGTTAGAAGAAAAATTACAATGAAGATCTCTCTCAAGAACAACCAAATTACGGCAAGAAAAACTTACCCCCCCAAAACCCTAATATGGAAAACCCCCCAAATTTCACATTGCTTGCTCAATATGATTATATATATATATATATATATATAATAATTTTGGGTCAATCCATCAGGTCACAGTCGATCAGGTTGTACCATACCCCTCTGCCACTATCACAAATCTCAAGAAAATCTCATTCGAGTTGCTACAAAAAAATATGTTGGAGCTGGTCAATCTTCGAAATAGGTCAAGAATGAGAGACAAACATAACATGTATATAGAAATTTAAGTTTCTTATTTTCTCTTTATTTCTTGTTGAATTACAGCTGGTGCATATGGATTTCGATCATTTGGAGCAACAATCAATGGTGGCGTTGTATTGGCTGAATCCAATCTCTATAGAGGTGGTGTAGGTTGCGGTGCCTTCTATCAGGTGATAATCAATTACGCTCTTGTGCCAATAAAAACTCTATTAAAAGAGTGCACTTTATTAGGAAACTAATCATTGCATTCCCAACACTAGGTTAGGGGTATGATATCTTGTATTATGTCACTTGCATGACTATATTGATTACGAAGAGCCTGAGGACTTCAGGCCCGCATGAATTGGCCCACCTTACATGTTCTCTTTGTTAATGGCTAAGACTATAACTTTACAGATCAATGCAAGGGTTGAAAATTTGTTTTAGGGCTATGTGGGTATTTCCGTATATTTCTTGTATAGGATTTCACTATATATTTGTAGCGAGGTTTCTTATTTCTTTATAAGCAACATGAGAGAAGTATAATGAGTGGCTGCTATAACCCTCTCCTTCATTGATGGTAATTAAAGTAGATATCATCTCACATGGATGTAGACAATCTTGTCGAATCACATAAATTCTTTTATTCGATTGTGTAATTTATTATTTGTGACTTCTATTCTTTTTTGCATTGTTTTAAGTTGTTTTTCTACAGGAGAGATGCACCAATGCTAAGTATTGCTCAGTAATATTTCCATTAGAACCAACTCCAATTCGTCTTAAGAAAAGTGTAAGTATGAGTGGCTACTATAACCCCTTTTTCCATTGATAGTAAAGTAGATCTCATCTCACATGGATGTAGGCAATCTTTCCTCATCACATAAATTCTTATGTTCAATTGTGTGATTTGCTTTTTTTTTTTTTTTTTTTGCAATTGTTTTATGTTGTTGTCTTTCTACAGGTGAGATGTACCAATGCTAAGTATTGCTCAGTAACATTTCCATTAGAACCAACTCCAATTCGTCTCAAATGTATGGCTGAACCCACGCATAAATTTACAGCTTAAACACGAGATGCTCTCTGCTCACAAACACTTTGGGCTTCCTCAGTGTTACCATAGCATGACAATCAATATAGATGAGAACATGAACTACCCCTACTACCTGGCCTTCGTTGTAAGATATTAACAACGCAACAAGCATATCATTGCTGTGCAGCTCTGTGAGGTGAAACATTTCTTGCTCTAGTTTTTGGTAAACCGAGTTTATTCACTAGTTTCTAAAGCAACTTGACTCACTCCTTACAGGTGTCAATTGGTTGGTCTGGACCAGTTTTGATCATGCCTAATCGGTCCCCCTACTTTAGAATCCCATACTATGATCGGGCCGTTTAAGTAATGTGTCTTCATAGGTTAGACATGGTTCCATTTATAAACAGTCAGTTGGATACAGGTCTTTAATTGACCTACCACTAATGGGCTAAATGAGCCACTATGCCATTTATCTCTAAGTGGACTTTAAACGGGTTCCAAACAAACTATTAATAAGCTTTAAACATGTCATGTGGAGTCAGGCTCTTAGATTGTTGGTCTCGATGGGGTGACAACTGGGGTGGATCCGTGCACTGGGAATCACTGACTGTTATTTGGTGCAAGCTCAAGTTCTGCATGTTTAATTAATGCACGGGTCAGGCTGGTCTCAGGTTTTCCCAGACGAGCTTGGTCAGGTCTGGAATATTGGGATTTGGATTGTTTTCCTTCTTAACCTTTTCAATTGTGAGTTTTTTCATATTGGGGACTTGAATCAACCATGAACGAACATCAATCTGCCCTAAACCCAATCTTCCAAACCAAATTATCAAAGAAAAAAAATTAATCAGGTTAGTGGTTCACCCAACCCATGAGTCCAATTTTACCACTTGCCACTCTACCAACCTAGTTTTATGTAGATTAATCAAATCTTATTCATAGTTTCACAAAAAACATTTAAGCCATGGAGTGATTGATCTTTTGTTGTACGCAGACCCAAAATTATTCATGTAAGCTGTTGGATCAGAGTCATGGAGCTGTATGGATGACTTCCATGCCGTCGAGTGGGCCGTTGTCGATAAGGATGCTTTTTAAGCGACAATGATGATGGAGATGAGACATGGTTTGTTCCTGATAATAACATACCATAGGAGTGGACGTCTGGAGCTACATATGACACTAGAGTACAAGTAGATTTGTGCTATTGATGATCATAACCTTTTAATTCTTGTTATATTGTTAATTTCACCGTTTTTTTTTTTTTTTTTTTTTTTTTTTTTTTTTTTAGATTGTTGTTGGCATTGGACATTCCCATAATGGTGGGTTAGGTGAATCCACAATAATTGACGTCTGATAGCATTCAACCTTCCTTCTCTTTTTAGGGCCTATCCGAGTACCTCTTGGTCTTGAATATCTAAATAGGATGAAGCAGCCCCGTGGATGTCTTTGCTTCGAAACAAAACAATTAGCAGTAGCCTCGGTCTAATTGTCATTTGTAACTTAGTAGGTATGGGAAAGAAGTCTTTAATCTTGATTGTATTCATAATAAACAATAAATATGTGGAATTATAATTAATTAATAAATTTATTTCGCAATCATAATGAGTAGTTAATTGTTTATTTCAAATTTTAGTAAATATCATATTGATTAAAGTTAAAAACTACTTTCAGAAAAAAAAAAAAAAAAAAAAAAAAGATATGAATTGAAAAGATAGATGATCATCATAAGAGAGAAAGTCATCTTTCTTTTTCAATTAAATCATCAATGATTTAAATTAGATAAATTTAAAAAAAAAAATCAAATCATATTTCTTTTTGCTTCTCATAAATTAGCTTGCATCACTCCAGGCCTCGTAATACTACGGCTAATCGAACAAGGATTTAGAGAGAGAGAGGGAAGAAGAAAGTAAAGGGCAATAGGGTGAGCTAGCTGCCACCCTTAGCTTAGTGGTAAGGTCTTCAGGTAAGACTATTCTATGTCCCCAAATGATGCGCATGAATCTGACTTAAGACATAAGATTCACCCTTTGTAAGGAGAACCAAAGTATACATCTCACAATGCCTTAACATATAGTGATTAAATGGTACCATGGTGCATTCTTTTTAGATACCTGAAGGTAAGAGACTAAGAATTATGACTGTGTCACACATGCATCTATGCATGCTTTACAAAACTAAGTTAGTAGACATAGAATATTACACATAATGACGAATTAAAATATTGCTATCAGTCAAAACAAATCCCCAAAACAGTAAATACATGACATTTACAGTAATATCATTATATGGAGAACTATCTAAACATGATAGAACAAAGAAAACATAAACTAACCATAGCATGTGAATGCATGTAATCATTCTTTGAATATAAAAAAACCTAAAACTACATGATTTAATCCTACAATAACGAAAACATGATTAACTTGAAAAAATATAAATAATACCTGACAACTTAAATACTGCGACATGCAAAACGTAATCTAAAATAAAATTAAGAAAAGGTAAAACAACCTATTATAACACAATTGATAAAAAAAAAAAAATATATATATATATATATATATAAATAGTATAGAAATTAAAAATATAATTTGATGCACAAAAGTAACCTTAAAACTATAAGATGCAAATATATATGAAATAATGAGAATAAATAGAAAATAAAATCTAAGAAATTGTGAAAAAAAAAAAAAAAAAATGTGAGACTTATGAGAAATGTTGAAAATAAATTATTTAACCTATCCTATTTGTTTGGGATCAAAATAATGCAAAAATACATATAAGAAAAACATATGCGATGTAAGATATGTAAATCTGAAAAACTGTAAAACCTAAGTAGATAAATTAAAAGTGGGAGGAGAATGGGTACGTTGTTTGCTTTCTTTGAGTTAGCAGCTCAACTAATGAGGGGGCTAGGATGGGAGGGGCAGGAGGGACTTTTCCAAGGGGGAGGAGAGAGGCAAACACAGTCTTGGGCACAACAATAGCAAGCCCCACCTTTTCCTATAAAAATAAATATACACATATGTCGAAAAAATATAATAAATTTAGAGAAGGAAAATATATAACTGAAAATATACTTAAGAAAATTGAATGTCCAATTATCTTCCTACTCAAGACTTTCTTAGGAACAGAAATTTTTCAACCCCTAATTGTTGTTTGTGTTGGAATTCCTTTGAAAGTCTTGAGCATTTATTCTTTAAATGTCCTTTCTCAAAATTGATTCGGGGAAGTATTGCCCAGAAGCTCTAGTTGGCTCCCAAAATTATTCTTCCATTTGAAAGTGAATGAAGATAGATTTTGAGTGTCCTCAATGGTAAAACTTCATGTGACTCTCTTGGCAAGTTGGCTTTTAATGCTGCATTATATCACATTTAGTGAAAATGAAATAGAAGGAGATGAACATCCACATCATGGACTCTAGAACAAATTTTGGATGCTATTACTTTTGAGGTGGTAAATAAAATTCTTCACAATTGTATTGGTTGCTGTAATACAAGCAGAAATAGATATTTGACATCATCTTGGGACCTTACATTATTCTCTCCCCACCCCCACCCCCACCCCCACCCCGACCCCGACCCCGACCCCGACCCCGACCCCTACCCCTACCCCTACCCCTACCCCTTTTCCATGTTTTGGATCCCCTTCCTCCCTTTTTGTTGTATCATCAGTTTGTATTTGTCTTATTTCTGCCCTCCCCTCCCCCCATTTTCTTGTTCCCCCTTCTTCTCTGCTTGTTTCTCCCCTCCTCCCTCTCTTTTTTTGTTTCCTGGATTGTTCCTTCCTAGGGCTATCTTGTTTAGTCTCTCACCTGTTGTGCTAGCTTCTGATGGGTAGGGCCTTTGTCCTTGCTTTAAATAAATATATATATTGTTTAATATATTCTCCACTCAAGAAAAAATTAAAAAAATAAATAAAAATTAAATGTAACAAAATACAGATGAAAAAACTCGTAGAGAAAGAATATAAGCTATATTTAAGGACTTCAAGATGTGAACTGCTCAAGTTAGAGCATCGAAAATTTCTGCAATGAGTAGTGAAAATTGACTTTCGCAGATACAATATCTTTTACTCTATCTTAGATGCCACAGGACATGGCAGGGATCTTATTTATAATTGAGGAGGTATATTATTTTTCTAACATCCTTTTGGTACTAAATCTTAAATCAATTTGATATTGAATCAGATATGACCAAACCAAACCAATGGTTCAAAATTGGCTACAATTTATTCAATCCAAACCATGAGAGGTTTGGCGTTTGGGTGACTCAAATTAGGGATGAAACAAGGTCGGGTTGGATCGGTTTTTTTAAACTCCAACGCAACCAAGTCCCCTTAGCTGGACCAGGCCCAACCCGTTAATTATCAGGCATATTAAATAAAATTTTTATTAATTAAAATTACAAGCAAGGTTTGTGATCTTGGTTCTCAGATGATATTGATTCAGATAACTATGGATCTGGCTGGATTGGATAGATTTGCCTCTATAGTTATTATCTTTATACCTTCGGTCGGTCATATCAATGGATCAACATCAGATTGGTCAAGACTCAAAATCAGTCTTGACTGATAGCAATTCAATCTAGGTAAATTTATCGATACCGATCCAAGATACGAACCATGACTCTAGGGTTGATGGACACATATCCAACATGAACTGGACTGCGTGGGCTATAAAGGAATCTTTCATAAAACAATAGGAAAATGAACTTGTTTCCAATTTCAATACAAAGATTTTAATGATGATAATCATCATCTGGTTACTTATCAACTGGCAATAACATAATGAAGATTATTGTATGATCCTACACGATGCATACACTATATGTGTATTCACATTTGTATCTTAGAATTATCATTCCGAAAAGCGAGTGATTTGATAAATCATATAGAAAAGATGTCATTACTCACTAATTATCATGCATATTAAATAGAATTTATATTACTTAAAATTCCAGACAAGGTTAATTTGTAATCTTAGTTCTCAGATAATAATGATTTGGATCTCTCTGGATCTGGCTACAGCAGATAGATTTACCCCCGTTATTATTACCTTTATACCCTTGGGCCACACCCTTATAGATCGGTATCAGATTGGTCGAGACTCCAAATTGGTATCAACTGATAGCAATCCAATCCGAGATTACAAACCAATTCTATGGTTGATGGACACATATCCAAAATGGACTGGGCTACACCCAAATGGTCTAGTCGATTGGAAGCTGTTTCCAGTTCGATTTCTCGAACAACAGAATTGTTTTTCAAAGAAAGTAAGAGGAAGACTGTAGCGGGCTACACCCAGCCTGGGATATGCCTTTCTGAATTTTAAACTCCTAGTAAAAAAAGCCATTTTTTTTTTTCAAAGAAAGTAAGTGAGAGAGGCTTGGTTATCAAACTCTTGCCACATAGACTATCTAAGACAATTTCTTATGCAGAAAAAAAAAAAAAAAAAAAACCAACAGAACTGATCTTTTTATAGAAATCAACCATAGAAGGTTAAAGTCCTATCAGGAAAAAATAAAAAATAAAAAAGGACAAATACAGAAGGTTAAATGTATATAAAATGTAAGATCATCCATCTCCAAATTGCACACGAACATGAAAAGCATAGTATATATGTTATGTTTGCCTTTAATTCTTGACCAATTTTCGAAGATTGACTCGCTCTAACATATTTTGGTGGGACCCAAATGAGATTTTTGATGCCTGTGATGATAGCAGAGGGGTTGAACCGATAGACCCAAGCTCGAAAACTAGCACTAATCTTATATGGGGGTGTGGGGGTATGGTATGACCCGACTTGAAGGAGTGTATATATTTGTATCATCGTTTTGTTGAGAAATTATTATGAGATTTGGGGTTTTCTAGGCTGCGTGTTCTTGCCAAGAGTTTGGATGTTCTTGAGATATTTCTGTTATAATCTCCTTTCAATATAGTGAATCATCTTTTTCTTTATCAGAGAACATACCACACACATTGGTGTCTAAACCTCTTTAAATCTCTGTGTTTAACATGAATCTGTTTTGCTTTTCTTTGTATTTCTTTGGTGTTTGTCCTAACAGTAACCCAATGACTAAATTACTTCTTTTGATCCAAATAAATAGTCAATACCCAAGTGTACCCATCTTAATTATCCATCAAATGCACGCATTCGCCTCCTCCTTCCACATCTCTCTCTCTCTCTCTAGAGAGAGAAACGAGATGGAGAAAGAGATGATAATGGGTTCACTGATGGATGTGGAGGAAGAATAATGTGTTGAGAAGGCTACCAATTATTTTCTGTTATAACAAACGATATCTTGCAGAGGGAGGAGGTGACGAAGATGGATCTGGGGAGTAGATATGGAAGAACTTGAGATATATTGGAAGTGAGCGTAGCAAAGGGGTTGATTGTCTCCTAAATTAAAGGATGAGCGGAGAATTTTTATTTCAGCTAAGGCAGTTTTTTTTTTTTTTTTTTTTTGTGGGGGGGGGGGGGGGTGGGGGGGGGAGGGGTGGTTAGAAAATCGGTAAGGCAGTTATGGAGAGAGTGAAGGTTTTTAACCTTCTTGTAGTGTATATTGGACCCAAAGATTTGGTGTTTTAGGTCTGGGACTATCCCCAATGCATGAGGCCCGTTACCCCATATATATGTGAGGCCAACCCTTACATTGTCCCAAGATAGGTCTATATATGGCTTCAATGTCAAGCCAATTTAGACAAATGTAAATGCTCTCTCTCTCTCTCTCTCTCTCTCTCTCTCTCTCTCTCTAAAAGCATAGGCATTGTAGATGTGCACATCGATATCGTTGCTGCTGCTGCTGCTACTGCTTTCTGTCCATTGTCCAGTTGGAAAAGATGGCAGTGGCAGAAGCAGCAACGATGTCGGAGGCACAATCTAATAATAATAAGTGATGATATTATCAAGCAAGCCATTTTCAATGAATGATTGGAAAGGGTCCAAGATTATCTCTCGATCAGGTTGCTGCATGGTTCACTTTCACAACCTTACCCTTCATGTACACTGCGTTCTTGTTCTTCTAGTTATTTTCATCTAGCTAGCTTCTTTTTGTTGCTTTCTTCTTCTTCATGATCTCTTCTTGCTTTCTTGTTCATTGTTTTCTTTAATTGTCATCTCTGTTTACTTGGTGTAATTCTTTTCCTGATCGATCTTCCATTGTTTCTATTGTTCATTTATAGTTACTTCACTTGCATTTTGGTAGTCAAAATCATGAATTGCCTGCTTGGGAAATCCCTCTTCAATCACTACTAGCTCAGCAATTACTTGGGCCAATGGATTCAATTTGGTGATTCCTAAATTGTTCAGTGCAATTAAACGGATTTTATTTCTGGTAGAGAAATAGTATGATATCAGCAAGGCAACAAGGATATCACTGTTGTGTAGCTCTGTGAGGTGAGTCATTTCTTGCTTTAGTTTTTATAAACTGAGTTTTTTTCGTTAGTTTCTAAATCAACTTGAATCAGTCCCTAGGGGTGTCAGTCAGTGGGGCCTAATCGGTCCCCCTTATTTTAGGATTGCACACTGTGATCGGTTTGTTTAAGTAATCGGTCCTAGTAGACTAGGCTAGGTCCATTAACAAATGGTTGGCTGGGTACCAATCTTTAAATCAATTGGGCTAAACGGGCTATTGAAATATATATATCTCTAAATGGGTTATAAATGGGCTTAAAAATGTTGGGTTTTAAAATGTTGGGTTAAGTAAAGGAGCTTTAAAACTGGCTTGAAATGGGATTTAAACATGTGAGGCTTAGGGATGCAAGTTTAGCCCTGGAGGCCCGAACCCAACCCTACCCAACCTGAGCCCAAATAGGATAGATCAGAGAATTCTGACCCTGAGGGCCAGTTGGTCCCTGAAAATTTCTAGCCCTGAGTCAAGTTAAGGGTCAATGTCTATGGCCCGCAAAGCCCCACCCTGATTTTTTGCCTAATTTGCAGTAGTCATGTTATCATTATTAATTCTCACAACAAAGCAGATTTCATTAAATTATCTATCATTTTGTTTGAAAAAAATTCATTTGATCTCCATTAGTTTATTTTTTGTTCAATTGCTCTTTTAGTTGAATATTAAGATTTCTAATCTTGGTATTTAATATTTTTTCTATTTCTAGTGTTCTCGGACAACTATTTTATTAGATGATATTGATATATTCTTCTAATTGACTTTATAAAATTTGATTAAAGAGTGTGCTAGCTCACTTTGGATTCATTCACTATCTTGGCCGGGGGTATCATAAAATGAAATCTGCATATTGAATTTTAATGATATTTGTTAGTCTTGAATTGAGATGGTTGATTCCACACCCCCCCCCCACGCACCCCATCCCCCCCCCACCCACCCCAAAAAAAAAAAAAAAAAAAACCATTGTAATAGTTGTTCTTTTTTTTTTTGGTGAAAAAAAATGGTGCTCCATGGTAATGGGCCTTTTGACCACTAGGCTACCAACCCCATTGGTTTGTAATAGTTGTTCTTATTCAACTAGAATTGTTCACATTTGCTTTTTTTGTATGTTATTCTTTAACTCAAATAGGTAAAGCATTAGGGGAATCCCCAAGTGATGATAGTTTGAATATATCAAGACTCATTGAATTAGACTCAAAATCGCTAATTCCCTATTGTATACTAATATTCTAGGCTACGGAATTCGAGAAAAACTAGAGACAGAGTATGGATTGTTGCAAACTTCACCTTCCGATATGGTTTCATTTATTGACATCTCTCAAAAATTTTCATCTCGGATTCTTATTTGGTTTCGATTTTGGATTGATCGGGAATGTCTTATAGCTAAAGAATTTGCTCCATTCCTATCGTCTTTGTTACCAATTCAAACCCTTTGGACCCTTCCTCCATTGAATGTCTCTTCCCTCTTGTTCTCAACCCCATGGAGGTTAATTCTTTGCAAGATTTACCCTCCCTTGCAAGGATTTAGGGGACTGTATAGGTATCGGGATCGGTCTCTGCCGATACCAATCCGATACTGATATGGATCGGATGGGATCGGTGGGTATCGGTCTATTTTACCTCTGATTTTTATAAAAGGTACTACTTTTTTCATGTTTTACCCCTAAAAGGTAACCGATCTGGATCGGCATCAGATCGAGGATCAGTCTCAGTCGATACCAATCCAATACGGCCAATCCCAGAATAATACTTGAAACCATGCTCCCTTGAGGAAATCAAAAAATATGTTTTTTTTTTTTTTTTTTTTTTTCATTGGAGCCTATAAAGCTCCAGGCCCTGATGGTTTCCAGACTGTCTTTTATCATGAATTCTGGGCCCTTGTGCAATATGATGTCTTTAATCTGGTGACCAGTTTCTATCAAGATAATTTTCTTCCACTAGGTTTAAATCGCACCCTTGTGTGTTTGATCCCAAAAAAGAGTCTCCTTCTTTTGTGAAAGATTTTAGAACTATTAGTCTGTGTAATATTTCTTACAAAATAATTGTGAAAATCCTTGCAAATAGACTTAAAGGTCTTCTTCATAAAGTTGTATCCCTTACAAATCTGCTTTTGTTCTAGGCAGACAGATTTTTTGATAATATTATCATTGCTCATGAAATTCTCCATTTCTTAAAGAAAAAAGAAAAAGGAAAAAGGAAACATGGGTTGTGTGGCCATAAAGTTCGATATGGCCAAAGCCTATGACAAACTAGAATGGGGTTTCTTAAGGGACATTTTGACTTTATGGGGTTTAGATACAAATGGGGAGATATGACTAGTCTTTTAGTGAGTTCATCTTCCTTTTCCATTAAGCTCAGGGGATCAACTTACAAATTTTTTGAACCTTCAAGAGGTATCAGACAGGTGTGCCCCTCTAGTCCTTTTTTATTTATAATGTTAATGGATGGTCTCTCAATATTATTGTGTACTTACAGACATCTTAACTTTTTTAAAAGCAAAAAAAGAAAGTTTACCTTCCTTCCCAACTCCCCTAGCCCCCTAACTACTCATGCTCATAGCTTGATTGGAGGTCTTCAATGTGGTTTGGTGGAAAAACAAATGTTGTTCGTATCAAGTGATATGTGAATTGCTCAGTAGTGCTTTGCCACAACCAGATTTGGTATAGCATAGCCTTATCAAGGCTAAGGTGGGTTCAAATCCCTCCATGTGCTCCTAGCTTTATCGTTTAGTGGTAATGGGTGGCGTTGTCAAGCCCACGAGCAGCAAACAACATGCACTTGAGCGGAGTAAAGAGGATCTACAAGCATTGTTGCATGTTGTAGTTTTTCAGTAGGTTTCAAAGTGTTGTTGCTATGATTGGTTGTAACTAGCGAGCTAGCTTTTTTTTTTTTTTTTTTTACCGTAGGCTACAAGTTGTAAGGCTGATCCTCTCCAATACTCCAAATCATCTAATGTGCATCGGACGGCTGACAACACCAGGCACACATCCCTGACAACACATATAACATCTTCTACCCAAAAATTAACACACATATAATATCATTGCCGTAAGTGTTTAATTGCACAAGATTTTTTAAAAGAATGTTTATTACCGTTTAATCCGTCTAATAAGTTAATTTTTTTTTTAAGTATTATTAGAACTACACAAAATTACTTCTACACGAAAAAATAAATAAATAAATAAAGTAAAATAGTGAAGGCTGAAGCTGAGAGTATGTAGGCCAGGCCAGCAATTACTCTTGAATGAATTTCATTTCCTCCGGAGGCGGGAGGCGGGAGGCGGGAGACAGGAGGTCAGTCTGTTGACTCTGTTCTACTCTGTTTATCATAAGAGCAATAAGAGCAATAATTTTCTTTTGAAGATTGAAAACCTAACCAATTAGTATTTCCCTACTCGTTTTGTTTTTTCTCCTTCCGTTGTTCTTCATATGGGAGCATTTGATCACTTGGGATGAGTCTTCCTAGATGTGGATTCTAGGTATTACAACCTTTTGCTATAATGTTTGTCTAGATTGAATCTAGGGTTAGATTCTGCTCCATCTGCTCTCAAATTTGAGGAATTTGCAACTTTGAATTAGTTGAATATTTAATTTTACGAGTAATTAGTAATTATTGCCGCACCAGAATCTAGGGTTTCTGTCGATTCCATGACATTGAAGAGGTTCTGATCAGTTAAAGCCTAATGATTCATCTTCCGATATAGGTCTACGCTTTTTAATTTTCCTTATTTCTGCTATTGTCTTTGATTTTTGAATCCTAGGGTTTATTCTTCTTTTTCTTCATAAAAAATTTCCTTCTTTTTTGTTGATCAGGTGAACAAGTGAAGAGCGAAAGAGGCTTGAGATAGAAGCAGCAGCAGCTAGAGCAGTGGGTGTGGAGAAGACGTGATGGTGGAACTATGGTGGGGTCTATTAGGGGCTGCCATACCGGCTGTAATTGCAGGGCAAGGGCTGAGGATGAAGAGAAGGCGTGACGAGGAGCAGAGGCTGAAGAGTGCAAGAGGGAGGGAGAAGAGCTCCGACGACATCTTTGTGTGTGAGAGGGTCTGTACATCAAAGAGAATGCTGAAGAAGGTGGGTGCTTTCTCCAAAGACCCAACTCCAGATACCTGTGTTACTGTTTGCGGTGTTTCTGAGCTTGACGCCTGCACAGATGCTTGTGCTCGCACTGTCTGCGTTAACCAACACCAAGTACCCGATTGGAACGATATTTGCCTCCGGAGGTGCCAAAATGAATGCCTAAAGCTCTCCTCTTCTTCGTCTTCTTCTTCATTGTCATCTTGATTATACTTTTTCTCTCCTTCTCTTTGGTTAATTATTATAATATGGCGCTATATCCATTTTTGAAATGATTGAAAGAAGAAATGTTTCTTTGTCTGGTAAATTTCATTGTGTGATCCACAAGATTGGAAATGGATATTGACATTTTTGTTGTTGTTTAATGCTGTTGGGTTGAATGGCTTTTTTCTCTTGTTTTTGGTGCTGATGATTCAAATGGTTCCTCACTTGGTGCATTTTTTCAGACTGTGAGAATTTGATGTTGGAATTTAAATTTTGAAAGGTATCAATCTTTCTCAGAAGATAAATATGGAAAAAGAGTAAGTTATTCTTTGGTGAGATAAGTGTTGACAGGAAAGCTCATTTGTTGGAAATTTTGGGGGTTCTAAGGATGCCGCCTTCCAACTAGATATATTGGAGTTGATTTCTTGGAAGGAAAGAGTGAAAAATCAGCGTATCTTTCCTTTGGTTGATAAGTTTATTGGCTAAGACGAGTTTAAGGCTAAGTTCTCTGGATGGAAGGGGAAGCTTTCATCTCAGGCAGGGAGGATTCAACTGGTTAGATAAGTTATCAATAGTAATGCCAGTGCTGGTGATGTAGGGAGGAATGCAAATGGTGATCCAATTGGAAGCTTCTCTAATTACTTAAGGTGTGCATTCAAATTATTATACAGAATTTGTTGCCTTATTCATTGGCCTTCATTTGGTTAAAAACAAAGTATTGATCATCTATGGATCGAGTGTGATTCGGCAGCTGTCATTGCATTGGTTTGAAATCAAAACATCTTCAGCAGCAATGGGTTTCCTTGAAGCAGTATCTATTGTCAATGTCATGGAACATTAGACATGGCTATAGAGAATGCAATGCAATAGTTGACATTATTGCAAAAAATTGTGCTACTTCTCTTTTTTCTACTTGGCTTACTTTCCCTCAGTTTTCAAGAGACGAAATTAATTGGATGCTCAGGGTCCCCAAGATTTAGATTTGTAAATAGTTGATCATTACTTTTGTTGCTGGATATTAAATTTCAGTTTGTATGTTTGTAATGGCTAGTGGTTTCTGATGGCTCTGCTGTAGGTGGTCCCTCTAGCTATTTTAGTACTTGTTCTTTGTTGATGGCTATACCAAAGGTGGAGTTAAGTTCTTTTTGTTCTTCTGTATCCATCCAGGCATTCCTGATTTCCTGGATGTAAATCATGTACATCCTTTCATATTTGTCAAGAGGTCAAATCGATCCAAGGCGATGGAGGGGTGGCTAATCGATTTGGTGATGAATTGCCCATTATGGCGTTGCCATGGCGGTCAAATCGTCCATGTGTCATTTTTTATTTTCCCTATTTGCTAAAGTTATTTAGTATGTTATTTTTTTATTTCTCCTATTTTCTAAAGTTATTTAACATGCTACAAGTCTACAATATATACCCTATAACATATAAAACTAACATTAAGCAACATCAAATCATCAAAAATCGCCATAGTCTTATCAAAATCATCCTGCATTTTATAAAAGATCGACCGCCTAGTGAATCAGGCTTGACCTGGCATCCATGGCAGTGCCATGGCAATGCCTATCAGCCAATAGCGACCGTCATTTGTGAGTCACGTAAATCGTAGCATTGTCATGAACTTCTTTTTCCGTTAGGTTGCCATGACAACTATGCATCATTTAATATTAATTGATTGATTCTGAGCTTTGGATTTTCAGAATTTTGAAAAATCTTGGAAGGAGAAAATAAAAAGATTGATGATATTTCTTGGTTGCCTCTAGTGTATGAATTCTATATGAGAGAATCTACTTATGGAATCCCTAAAGTTGTAGACAAGTCACAAGACTGATGTTGTTGATCCAGTTTTTGGTTCTAGCCCAGAATCTAGAAGCAAAATCCAATCCAAGTATATGCCTTTAAGGGTGGTGGAAAGAAGTTTGCTGCATTGCTGGTCACATAGATCTATCATGGCGTATGAAGACACCGTGAGCTGCCTCTGTAGAGGGGAACGGCTATCCTTCACTCCTCTCTCCATACATGATCCAATTTTAGAAAGTGGCGTTAAAATATAGGTACTTACCGAGGTTTTTAATTCTCTTAAAACCTTAGTGGTAAATTTTTATACTTCACTTCTCTCCTTTGTTATCCTCCTTTCCATGGACCACAGGGACTAGGGAGCCATCCCATATCCAGACACGTGTCGCCAAGTTACCCCAATGATGGGATGCCTCCTGTGTCCCTGGGCTCCATGGAGAGGATTTTTTTCTCATTAAATTTCCTTCAATCAAGTCTATTTTATTATTTTAAACCCCCAAAAAAAATTTGGGATTGTTATTTTTTAATGATTATAAAAGTTTAATCTGGTATACATATATATATATATATATACTAGTAAAAATACACGTGCAAATGCACGTGGTGGTAGTCTCCTAATTAAACATTTTCTTAAGACAAGATTATTGGGTCAATCCATTTGAAGTAAGTTCTGAAAAGCTTGGTGAGCTGATTTTTCAAAGTTTGTATTTTCTAAAAACAAAATTAAACCTAATTATTCTGAATACAAGAGAGAAAATCCACAGACTAAATAGTGCAATTCCCATAATAGAAATGAGATGGGAACATGAAACATAAAAAATATATGTCTCGTCTTCCTCCACGGAGGTCTTGAGAATGACATCAATTTCACAAATAATTCTCTCATAGCATATAACAATAATACTAATAAACCCTAATATTACAAACCATGGAGACTGATTAAGAAAAAACTAATCTCTGATCAAGTCAAAGCGGTGTACGTGAAAACATGCTTGCTTTCCGCATCCTCTGGAGATTTTTTCATAATATAGTGCAATAACTTCTCCACCTGAGCTCTATCTTGCATATTAAATGAATTATATGAGATTAAATGAATTATACTACCTTGTGGATGTGGAGTATCTGAAATTGAAAAATGCAGTGCCAGTGATCCGAGAGAAAAAGAAGCTGAAATTGAAAAATTTTGTGCTATTGTAATAGAAAAAGAAATAAGAATTTGAAATATTCTGAACTATTGTTGTAAGAGACAGAAAATTGAAAAATCATGGGATATTGTAATTGATTTTTTGTCCTCTCTGTGGTATATATAAGGAAGGAGGAAGGAGGAAGGAGGAAGGATTTTATTACATAAAAACTTGTAAAGTCGATGAAAGTTGATTGAAAGATGTCGTTTTTATACAATAAATCTATCCATAATTATATGACTATAATTTTGTGGTTATGTTTTTTATCCCTTTAATACGTAATAATTTTAATTAATGATTACTCCACCCCTTTCTCCTCCACGTTCAGAGAGATGAGTGAGAGAAAGATAATTATAAAGAGAAAATAGCTCTTCCTCCACGTTTAGATTTTGTAAGGGATGGAATGAGAGATTTTAGGAGCTTTTTTTTCTTTTTGGTATATCTATCAACATATTTACCTTTTTAATACCTCCATAATTTATTCTCTCCCTATTTTCCATAATTCTTTGGAGAATCTCCCCCCATTGTGCTTAACGTTTTTTCCAAAAAGGATGAGTGAGAGAGAGAGATTTAAGGAGGAATAATAATGCATTTGTTTGATTTATAATTATAATAGCGCAATAAATCTCTCCATAATTCTCCATACTATAATTTTATGGTTATTTTTTTTATCCCTTTAATATGTAATAATTATAATCATGGTTTTAAGTATCGGTGCGTATCGTGCCGTATCGGCCGATACGTATCCGTATCGACCGATACGTATCCGTATCGGTAGGCATCGGCACGATACATACCGATACGCTACGGGGAATTTTGGGCCCCCTTTTACGTATCGCTGTATCGTGAGTATCGTACCGTACCGTACCGTATCGGTACCGATACGTACGATACTCTACGATACGAACTTTTGAAAATCTGGAAATTCCCGAGAGTATCGATACGTATCGGTACGTATCGACTGAAAATATGAAAATTCCCGTGAATGTGCCTTTTATTGTTTGAACAAACACTTCAAACTCTCACCAATAGTTTTCTATATTTCTCTTCTTTCTTCCCCTTTGATTCACACACCTTTTTGGAGACTCAAATGGTAGATTGAAAGAAACATTGTCGAAGTGAATGGTTCAAAGGAGAAAAACATAGTCCAAGAAGAACCTTGAACTTGAAAGTTGAAAATTTTGAATAGTAAGTTCTTGAATCTTTACTCACTTTTTTCAACTTTAACCTTAGATTTTCAAGTTTTTTTACAAATCTAAGGTTCATCATAGGGGTGTCAACCAGTCGGGTCGGTTCGGTTTGGTTTCGATCGGGCTTAATCGGGCTTAAAGACTTTCAAAGGCTACACCGTGTCCGCCCATTTAACTAATCGGGCTTAGTTATTGAGGGCATGGTACACTTTATATTCGGTCGGTCGGCCTCGGGCTATAATCGGGCCACCTTAATCGGGCTTTAGTCGGGCCTTAATTGGGCTACGGACATGTTTAATGTTAAACGAGCTTTAACCGGTTTTTAAACGGACCCTCTTTAAAATGTGCTCTTATATTCCGGCCCACTCATGCGAACCCAAAAAAATGACAATAAATTAATAAATGATACCAAATATAACCATTATTTAAAATATGAACATGTTTTTACTTTCTAATTTGGGGGGTAAAATAGGTATTCTACAATCATTAAAGGGTCGGGCTAGGCCAGTGCACAATAGGCCAGTCTCGATCGGGTGTTAAACGGTCGGTCTCAGTCGGGCGCCCGATGGTCCAAATAACAAAACCAAGACCGACCGTTTATAAACGGGCCGGGCTCAAGCCCGACACGTTTAATAAACAGTCCGGGCTGGACCGGTCTATAAACGGTCGGTCCCGATCGGTTTAGTCGGTTCGGGCCACGAATTGACACCCCTAGTTCATCATACTTAGAATCAAATTTTGTGCATCATTATTACATGAAATCATTGGATTTATAAGGATTTACAAACTTTTTTCAAGAGAAAATGAGGGTTTCAATTTATTTCAAATTTCTTAGATCTACTCATGCTCAATGATTAAAAATGTTTAGATTTTTTATATGTTATGTAAAAACAAGTGTTCTACAACTTCAATGTAAAATTTTGATTTTTCTAAAAAAAATATATTTGTCTATCAATACCATACCCTCATCATTTTGAACATTTTCAACTCAATATATTTGTCTATCAATACGATACCCTCCACTTAAGTATTTATGCATTCTACATGTTATATATAACTTTTTTTAACTGTTTTTTTTATACAAAAGTGTATAAAAATGTGTTCCCTATCCATTTATGTGCGTATCTTTAGCGTATCTTAGCGTATCTCCGATACGATACAATACCCTCCGATACGTATCTTAATTTTGACCGACCGATACAGCGATCGATACCGATACTTTAATCCTTGATTATAATTAATGATTACTCCATCCCTCTCTCCTCCACGTTTAGAGAGATGAATGAGAGAAAGAGAATTATAGAGAGAATATACACATTCCTCCACATTTAGATTTTGTAAGGAATGGAAGGACAGATTTTAGGAGCCTTTTTTTTTTTTTTTAATGTATCTCTCTCCATACTTATCGTTTTAATGTCTCCATAATTATTTATTCCCTCTCTATTCTCCAAAATTCTCTCTATGGAGAATCTCCCCCATTGTGCTTCAAGTTTTTTCCAAAGACGATGAGAGAGAGAGAGAGAGAGATAGAGAGAGATTTAAGGAGGAATAATAGTGCATTTGTTTGGTTTATAATTATATAACTTTTTAATAGTTAATAATTATAATTATATGCCTTTTTAATACTCCACTCTCCTCCTTTCTCCTCCATGTTGAGAGAGAGAGAGAGAGAGAGGAATATTATATGTATTTTTTTAATCATTTTTAATATTTAATTAATTAATAATTATAATTAATTATTACTCTCTCCTTTC
Source organism: Macadamia integrifolia (assembly GCF_013358625.1). Taxonomy (NCBI): domain Eukaryota; kingdom Viridiplantae; phylum Streptophyta; class Magnoliopsida; order Proteales; family Proteaceae; genus Macadamia; species Macadamia integrifolia. The sequence continues at coordinate 18,327,104 of NC_056563.1, read as the reverse complement.
TCCTACACGTTTAGAGATAGAGAGAAATAGAGAATTATGGAGAGTTTATTATTATTTTCTTTTTTTATTGGTATATCTCTCTCCATAATTGTTCATTCCATCCTGATTCACCATAATTCTCTCTATATCTCTCTCCACTCTCCCCCTTTCTCCTTGAGAATTATAGAGTTTATTATTATTATTTGATTTATCTTTCATTTTTAGGGGTGAGAGGATGAGTGGGTTTAGGGTATGTAATTATATGCCTTTTTAATACTCCACTCTCTCCCTTTCTCCTCCACATTTAGAAATAGAGAGAAAGAATTATAAAGAGTTTATTATGATATTTGTTTCATATTCAATTTTGAGGGGATTTTGGTCATTTGGAGATTTTTTCGGGTGATTTTTAGTCATTTGAAATTTTTTTTTGATAGATGTAAATGGTTTTTTGATCATTTTAAAAAATTATACCAAAGACAGAAATTACGTACTTTTATATAATAATATGATATAAATATATATATATATATATATATAAAAGAAGTTACTTATTCCTGTGTTCAACCTTTAGACCGTACTTCCCTGTTTAGGGAAAGACTTTTGGGCTTAATTACACCTTTGCTTTTCATCAACCAATCTCCCCGTCTAACTTATTGGTGATTTTAATGGGATTGCTTCGGTTGAAAAAAAGGTTGGAGGGGCCACTTTTAAGTTGACCCCATCAATCTCTTCCTTACTCAAGCTGCTTGCTTCCTTGAATCTTGATGAGATCAGATTACCTGGAAATCACTTTACTTGTTCAATTAAGCAAGAAACACCAAGACCAATTGAGGAAAGCATAGACAAAGTCTTTGTTCCCAATTGGTTTTCCATCTTTCCCAATGCCTCTCTCTCTCCAAACTCCATGTAACTGGATCCGATCATAATGCCATCTTCCTCCAACATTCCCACCTTACACCCAAATACAAGAAACTTTTTCGCTTCCAGGATCCTTGGACCTCTCACCCTAACTTCACCACTTTTTGCTCCTCATGGAACTGTTTCGATGACAATAACCTCACAGCCAAACTTGCTGGTGTGAACAGAATTCTTAACCGTTGGAACCATACCACTTTGGAAACATTGAAACCTTGAAACATTCCCTCTTCCAAACACACCCGGTTTTGGAAAACCAAACCCCACCCCGTTTTTCTACACTTTCCTCGGTTTTTCAAAGCCTAGAATGGATTGAATCAAAACAACAAATTTTACCACTCCGTTGCCAAAGTAAATCTCTATAAACGTGGTATTGATTCCATCAAATATGGGGATGGAATTACTCTCTCCAACCCACCAAAATTGCTAAGTAATTCTCAGCCTTTCTTTCATCTCTGTTCTCCACTTCCAAACCCCTTGATCCCGCTTTCATTAAATGCCTGTTTCCACCAGTTTTGAATCCTGGTGAAGTTGTGCTCCTCCAAAAAAATTCCATTCATTGATGAGATTCATAAGGCTGTTTTCTCCATTGGAGCCCACAAAGCTCCAGGTGCCAATGGCTTTCAAGCTATCTTCTTAAAAAAACCAAAAAAAAAGACAAAAAAACACAAAAACAAAAATTAAATAAAAATTGGGATCTTCTCTGTAGAGACATTTATAGTTTTGTCACTAGTTTTTTCTATGATATTTTCTTACTCAGTGGAACCAACCATACTTTGATCTGTCTCATTCTAAAAAATGATCATGCTAATACTCTCCAGGAATTTCAACCCATCGGCCTATGTAATGTCTCCTACAAAATCATTGCTAAGTTATCTATCATTTTCAGTATGCCTCCCTGGGAGATAAATTACGGATAAAATCATAATAACAAAAGGTAAGCCTGGTTTTTTTTTCCATTGCGTCCTTTCGGTATAGTGTCCCTGCTGTGGCCCCACACACTATCGGGGTCTGCTCTAATACTATTTGTAATGCCCTCATCTCATTAACCTCAGCACATTATTGTCCTCTTAGGCCCATGGGCCTCAAGGCTTTAAACGCGTTGTGTAATATTAAGTAAGCTAAAGGTTATTAACTAGCCTGGTAATCTCTCCCTAGACGATGTGGGACTAAAATTTGTACACCTTCACCGATCTCCCAAACACCCTGGTACTAGCTATATTTTTGGTAGGGATACTTCATCAATCTCCTAGATGGGTCTGCTACTTACCATATTCTTGGGTGTCACATTAGCTACCTAATTAGCACTGTCTCTTTCTCTATTGAACTTAAGGGTTCAGCCTTTGACCACCTCAAACCATCTAGAGGAATTAGGCAAAGTTGTCCTCTCAGACCCTTTTTCTATTGTGGCCATGGAAACACTCTCCCATACTTACAGAGATTTAAATTTTTCAAAGGCATCAAAGTGGCCCATAAAAGGCCCTGAAATCTCTCATTTATTTTTCACCGATGATACTTTCATCTTTTGCAGAGCCTTTGAAGGGTACGTTTCTACTATTAAATGCATTATTGATAATTTTTTTTATCAGGTTTGAGTATCAATTTTGATAAAAGTAGCTTTGCTTTCAAGTAGCATTGCTTTCATCTCCAATGTCAGTAATTCTACTAAAGCTAGCCTTTGCAACATCCTCAAAATCAAAGAGATGGATGATAAGTCAACCTATCTTGGAACTCATCTCTACTATAAAGGAGCAAGAAGAGCCAGATTTACCCACATTATATAAAAAGTAGACAAAAAACTTGTGGTTTGGAAATCTAATATATTTTTTTTTCGGGAAGAACTATACTTCTACAATCCGCTCTTTTCTCAATTCCTGCATATCTCATGTCATATTTTGCTTTTCTATGGCCATTTGCAATAAATTTGATTCCATTTACCTCCGTTTTTTTGGAAATGAGACCATTTTCAAACAAGGAAATCTCACTTAATTGGCTGACATATGGTCTGATCCCCAAAATTTGAAGGGCTTAAGGAATCTGAAACCCAAAATAAATCTCCTCTTAAAGTTAGGATAGCGATTACTCACGGAAGAGAACTCACTATGGGTTCAAGCACCGCAACACAAATATTTTCCAAATAGGTTGGTTTTTCATCCAAAAACTTTAAAGAAAAAAAGGTTCTACAATTTAGAACAACATTATAATTATCCTCCCAACTAGGGGTGTCAATCAATTGGGCTAGACTGGTCTCGATCGGGCCTACGTCCTCAGACCACGACTACCTATTTAAGGAATAAGTAGGTTTCGATCAATGTCATGTCAGGCTCCGTCAAGTTTCGGGCCTTAATCAGGCTATAATCAGGCCTTAGATGGGGTAATGTACCAATAAGCCTTAAATGAGCTTTAAATTGTCTTTACTTTTCTTAGATTTAAGATACTTTAATTTATTTTATTAAGTTATCAATAATTTTGAAAAGATAGTAATTGATAAAAATCAATATATATATATATATATATATATATTTATATCCTATTTTATCCCAAAAAAATCGGACTACTCCTAGTCGAGCTAAACGTGTCGGTCTAAGTCGGGCTTATAAACAGGCCGGGCCGGTCGGGAGGCCCATCGGGCTTACCCCTTGCACCGTGTACTAACTATTTATAAACGGATCAGGCTAATTTATTAATCGGGCCGGTCTAGGTCAATCCATAAATATGTCGGGCTCGATCGGGCCTACCGGTGTGGGCTTGGAATTGACACCCATACTCCCAACTCTTAAATGATTGTTAAGAAAATAGGAAATGGGGATAATTCTTGTGTTTGGATTGGCCCTTGGATCCCACACAACCATAACCCTTTGCATAACTCCATCTTAAATCAACAACCCCCTCCCTCACTGTACCTTATGAGTGATTTTATCTATGGAAACAGTTGGAATAACTGTCTCTTATCTTCTTTTTTCCCTCTCCTTTCTGTAAATAAAATCATGCAAATCCCCATCAGCTCACCACTAAATTGGCTGTTAAATTCCTTCGTTGTGATTCTCTTACTAACCCTATTAGAATCTCAAATAGATGTACTTGCTCATCTCCATGCTTACAAAGGTGAAGTTTTATTTAGAAACCCAAATTACATCCCAAATTTAATATTTTCTTCTCGAGACTAGCACTTGGAGGATTGCCTACCAAAGACATCCTGGGAAAATCGATGGATGTTGATCCTATCTATGTCTTTTGCCACAAAAACCTTGAACCTTTATGGCACACATTCATAAATTGTGATTTAATTAAGCGAATTTGGGCATCTATCCCTTTGGGTTTGAGAATTGAGAACTTTTCTGCCACTTCCTTCCATAATATGATTATGTATTTATTTAACTCAAGAACCAAATCTGTTAATAATATTTCCACATTTTTCAATACTTCTATTATTATATGCTATTTTATTTGGTCACATAGAAGTAATATTATCTTCAAATTGGCCAAACCAAATCTCCACTCCATTCTATCATCGGCCAACAGACCATTGTGCAACATGGCACAACAACAGGTGATACCTACCCACTCTAATCCCAATATTCATTGCTATCCATTCTTAGAATTTTCCATGTTAATCCATGCAAGCATAACTGATAAAGGTAGCAATAAATCAAGATGGACATTCAATATTATACTCAATGGAAAATGTGTCTCATTATCTGCTAACTTTGTATTGACAGGAGAATTTTTTTCTTTTATTAGCAGAAAATAAAAATTATTAACTATTAAAATAAGTGTCCATCAGGATAATAGGATCCATAGTTAGAGTTTTCAAGTTCATAGCTTTGTGGGCTAAGGCTTTGACCAAGAAAACTAGGACATTGTTACTTTTTTGACAAAAAAATGGTTCAAACAAAAAATCTACGGTTTCCAAAAGGAGGCGTATTGCGCTCCATAGCATAAGTTGGTGCTATCGGCAGACATGAGATTCTCTAGCTCTATTGCATTGCTCCACATTCCTTCTGTCTCCCATCCTTTCTTCCTAGCTTGAATCATCCCGTATAGTAGACTCCTGGCTATTGCCTCAAGATACTTTCCTGTTGCTCATCAGACAGGAGAAACTTTTGAGGCAGGGACAAGGGACCTTCCTCTTAGATTAAAGGAAGGACAACTAGGTGGGTGGAACATTGAGAAATCTAGAGTAACTCAAAGGAGATGGAACAACTTTTTGAAAGTAATACCACCTCGTGGCCTTACAGCATTGTAAAATTCATTTTGAAGTTTCAAAATATTTTCCCTCGAACTTCTTTTTGGCTCAGGCCTACCAACAAAGTGATACTCCCTTTGGCATAATTAGCACATAAGTCTATGTACAATCTCTCTAACCTTTACCTTTCTAACCAAAAAACATTAATGTCTTACAATTCTTGCTTTAATATATTATGATTTTTATTTTTCAATTAAAAAAAAAATCTTCCCCTAAAGTAGACATGAGAAAGAAGGGTGTTACATCTTAACCCTTTCTTCTATGTTGAGAACATTTTAGTTTTTGTTCTTACTTTAAGGTTGCATTAGATAGGTATTCTTGGAATGCATTAACTAAAAGTAGTTGTTTATATCATCTCAAAATGCATTATCGACTTAGAATGCATACCAAGCACAATCTAAGTCTGTAAGTCCTCCGAAATAAACCACATCATGGTTTGTTAAAAATCCTAGCGAGTTTTTTCTCTTAGCTCATGGGTGATCGCTATCGTGAACGAATCAAAATAAACCTTGGCTAAACTATGAGATACTGGTAAGAAAGGGGTCGAACCCACAGAGAACTAGAAGGCTAAATCTACTAAGATTGAGGTGAATTTTGTTTTGAAAATCAATTTTATAAATTCAGAATTCAAATTAAACTAAGTAAGCCAATTAACAAGAACAAGAATTAAAGAGAATAAGCTATCTCTAGGTCTCGAATCAGTTTTGGTATTATTACCAATTTCTAGTTCATACTTTGGTTCACTGAAACTACAACTTCCAATGCAACCACAAAAATATAATCTCTGGATATCCTAAACATAACATATCCTATCAAACACTATCGTCTATCGCTTTGGCTTAGCACACTTAGTTTGATTGGTTAAAGACCATCATTAGTGTATGCTAAAAATCAACATAAACTATCGTTGCTTGAATAGAATAATTGAATTGCAAAGGCAAATATTTTAAACTAATTTAACCATTAAAGATCATCCACAATGGGAAGGGATCTTTAACACCAAACGATCAAGTATGAATTTCAACCAGAAATTAAATAACAATCAACCAAAGCTTCATTTAAACCTAAGGATAGAAAAGAGACTTAGCCGCTCATGATACTAATGAATGAATGAATGACAGCAATGATGATGGTGGTAATGAACCCTTGGCATAATGGCAATCCTCTCCGTGCAATGTTGTCCTTGAAAATCCATCCCAAAGAAGGTGTGATCCCAGAAGAAATGAGAACTATGAGAATCAAGAAAGACAAAACAGTCAGGGATGATGTATGGGTGGGGTTGATATGGGCAACCCTAATTCCTAGAGAATGACTGTGTAGGGTGTCTCCCAAGAGAAGGACCAAAAGAGAGATATATAGTGAGAAAGAGGGGTGCATGGGTGAGAGTTTGAATTGGATTAGGAAATAAAAAGAGAGAGAGAGAGAGAGAGAGAGAGAGAGAGAGAGAGAGGTTGGATAATTGGAAAAGAGACGAATTATAGGAAATAGAACTGAGTTGTCTAAGAGAAAGAAGGAAAATAAGGAGAGAGAGAATGTGGGAAGTGAGAGATCGAATTCAATTAGAAGAGAAAAAGAGGGAGAGATAAAGGCGCGTGAGATGGGAGAGCAAGGAGGAGAGAGATGTGGGTGAGGACTACCTATGAGATTAGGAAAGAAAGAGATAGAGATTGGCTAGCTTAGGCCTAAGTAGAGAGAAAATAGGAGAGGGAAGAGGAGATTGGCGTGTGAAATAGGGAGAGAAGGAGAACCCCACCCTCTCTCCTCAATTTCTCCCTTTATTTTTATTTATTTTTATTTATTTATTTATTTTATTCTCTTTTTCTCTTGAAAATTTCAACTCTGCCCTTGATCATTTGCCATTGCTTTTAGACTGAACCATCTCCATCCATTTAGGATCAAACTTGTGCACATCACTTGAAAACCCTGCAATCAAAGATAATCACAAATATATGGTAAAATTAATCATGAAACCTAATGAAAATTCACAATTGAATATTAATTTCATGAATAATTATGACCCGATCAATGGGCTAGCCTTAAAAGCTAGGATAGATTGATTGAACATCAATGTAGTTTAATTTCTTTTCTATTAAAAAAAAAATAGTTTGTAAAAGATGGAGTTGGCTTCCACAATCATACATCTATGTTTTTTTGTTAATTATTGTTGCAAAAAAAAAAAATTTCAGTTTTTTGATTTTCCCTTGTTTTATTCCTAAAAGTTCTTTAAATTAAAGGTAATAAAGTTTTCAAGATAATTTGAAAGTGTAATTACTATTATATCATTTTCAAGAGTTGTCATTATTTTACATTTTTCGAGTGCATATATAAAATGACAAAATATTACTCTCATTAAAACAAGAAGGGTGTTATACTAAAAGGGCAAAAGAAATAGAGATGCATATTATTTAACACCTTAAGGGGAGTTAATAAGAAAATCCCTTTGATAAAATTGTAGCACAGTGGGTAGTATGTCAAATATTTACAATCGACAAATGACATAATTTATAGTGAAGGCTTGCAACTTCTGCTTGAAGAGCAGGCGCCAGGAGGTCAATGGATTGACTCTTGTCACATAGTTGTATGAGTTATATGTAGTGTGTTTCCACTTAATAAAAGTGTGGAAACAAGAAGTGTGTAGTACTAAAAGGGTAAAAAAAAAAAAAAAAATAGAGATACATATTATTTAACACCTTAAGTTGTGTCAATAAAAAAATCCCCTTGATGAAATTGTAGCACAACGGATAGTATGTCAAATATTTGCAATTGATAAATGAAATAATTTATGATGAAGACTCGCAACTTCTGCTTGAAGAGCAGGCGCCATGAGGTTAGTGGATTGACTCCTATCACATGGTTGTGTGAGTTGTTTTTAGTGTGTTTACACAATATAGATGTGTGTAAAAGATGGAGTTGGCTTTTACCATAGTTATCTATTTTTTTGTCAGTCATTGTTGTAAAAAATAAATTTTCAGTCTTTTAGTTGCCCTTATTTTATTTTTAAAAGTTCTTTGAATTAGGGGGTGATAAGGTTTTCAAGATAATTTGAAAGTGTACTTACCATTATATCCTTGTCAAGAGTTATCATTATCTTACACATTTTTCGAGTACATATGTGAAATGACAAAATATTACTCTCATTAAAAGAAGAAGTGTGTTATACTAAAAGGGCAAAAGAAATAAAGGTACATATTATTTAACACCTTAAGTGGTGTCAATAAGAAATCGCTTTGATAAAATTGTAGCACAACGATTAGTATGTCAAATATTTGCAATTGACAAATGACATAATTTATGGTGAAGGCTTGCAACTTTTGCTTGAAGAACATGCGCCAGGTGGTCAGTGGATTGACTCTTGTCACATGGTTGTGTGAGTTATATTTAGTGTGTTTACACTAAATAGAAGTGTGGAAACAAGAAGTGTGTTATACTAAAAAGGTTAAAAAAAAAAATTGATACATTTTATTTAACACCTTAAGGGGTATCAATAAGAAAATCACTTTGATAAAATTGTAGTATAGTAGGTAGTATGTCAAATATATGCAATTGACAAATGACATAACTTATAATGAAGACTCGCAACTTTTTCTTGAAGAGCAGGCGTCAGTAGGTCAACGGATTGACTCTGGTCACATGGGTGTGTGATATTTAGTGTGTTTCCATCCCCCCTCTCCCTATCATTCCTCCTACTCCTCTAGTGTGCATGAGTAAAGTACTCATTGGGCACTTAATTAGGAAATAGCAAAAGAAGGAAAAATAAAAGACAAATTACAATTTGCTTGGCATCTGAATTTGGTACATAGTAAGCCCCAACTCCTCTATCCATATCTCATGTGAAAGAAAAAAAAAAAGGACTTTCTTATTGACACCCTGTGAGGTAGGGGAGTTAATCCTGAGCCCGCACTGGTAGGCCCGACCTGAATCGGCCCGTTTAATAAATGCGTCAGGCTTAAGCCTGGTCCGTTTATTAAATGGTTGTTTACTGCGCAGAGTAGTAGCCCATCGAGCACCTGATCGGCCTGACTCACTTAAGTAGCCCGTTAGAATCGACTCAATTAGCCCGATCAAGTCGACCCCCTTTGGAAAAATGCTTAAATTGTAAATACCTATTCTACCACTAATACTACAAAATATTAGTAAGGAATATGTAGGACTAAACTAATAGCTGATTACAACAAAATGGACATATGGGATTTCAATGAGAAATATGATGATCTTTGTGATTTCACTATGAAGAAAGACAACATAGAGAAAAGACAAACATTTGGCACAGACAGGCAGCTTGGTTTTCATTGAAATAATAAGATTGAGCATAAACAATGTACAGAATATCTGTAAAAAACTAACATAATCAAACAACTCCCAAAGTGTGATAATTAAAGGGAAAGACAGCTGCCCAAAGTAGGCTTTTTCTTTCATTGTATTGTGCATACCAGTGAATCAAAAATTCAATTTCAGGTTTGTAATGTTCTTGGATCATTAAATTGTTAAGAAGAGTGTAATTCTTGTAACTTAGATTACATTTTAAAAACATGATTTCCTTGGATATGGTTCGGGAATTGTGAATGTTATCTTCCATTAGTTTTAAAGCAAATAGTTTAATCTGCTTAAAAAATGATTTTAGGGTACGCCCATTTAGAATTAAATAGGCTAGGCCCATTTAGAATTAAATAGGCTCATAGCACACTTAAGGCCCGCATAAGATAGCCCGATTAAAACCCGACACCGATTGGCTCGTTTCCAAACCCAGGCCCATTTAAGTAAACGGGCATTCATAGTGCAAGGATTTCACCACCAGGCCCGGTTAGGCCCAACAGAGACCGGCCCGGCCCGACCAATTGACACCCCTATCGCGAGGTGTTAACTAATTTCTAATTTTACATTTTTGCCCTTTTAGTATGACATAAATTTTTTAAAGTGAGATTAATATGTGTACTTGAAAAATATGCATAACATCGACACTTTTTGATGATGATATATTACTTTTAACTTATTTTTTAAAATTTTTTTATGCCCCTATCTTAAAGAAACTTTTAAAATAAAACAAGATGTAGTTAAAGTGTCAAGCTCTAAATATACCTATTTAGATAAAAGATAGACCATATGATTGAATAAAACTATTAAATTTAACATGCGATTAATAAGAAGGCTAGATCTGTTCAGTTGATCATGTTCTCCCTCCGAGTGGCATTGGCTGTTATAGCTGAAACATACCCTTATCTTCCACATTCTTCTATTATTTTTTCCTATCTTGACTACTCCTAATTTTTTTTTTTTTTTTTTTTCTGAAAACATGGCTTTGGGATCTATGATCTCCATTTTTCTATCCAATTGCCTTGTATGCTATATTCGTAACTAAACTAACTATCTTGTTGTTAGACTTTACATAAAATAAGGGTTTGAACAAAAATTGTGCAATTTACAAAAGCAGAGTCATGATGATCTATGGCAAAAAACGAAAGCCCTATTGGTTGACATAAGATTATTCCTAATCTATCACTTCATGATGGCTCTGTTTGTTTTGACGGGAAAGATTTGGTAAAACAAATTTTATTATAAAAATAGATTTTTCGTTATTTGTTTTATTCATTTGGAAAATTTTCCCAGTGTAAAATTTTACCAGACTCCTCTTCTCCTGACAAGACGCCGGAATATTTTACCCCAAAATTGTAAATAAAATTTTACGCCGAGCCACCCGTGGGTCGTGATTTATGAGCTTTTCATGAAATCGCGAAAAAACAAAATGCAGATATGAAAGTACCGAGCTTGAGCTTCCACGGCTAGAAGGAATCGAGGCCATCGTAAAGAAATCTGGCGCAAGATCCTTAACTTGGACCTGCAATGGAACATCTTCCATCCAGTCAGTCACCTTCTTCTGGTTTTTTCTTTTTTTTTTTTTTCATTCATTTGGGATTGGATTCCAGCTTGCTACCTCAGGATCTCTTGAATATCAACAACTTGTTCCATCTTGAAGATCTACTAGAAGCAAATCTTAAGCTCGACTCCGACAATAGAAAGAAGGAGACTTAATGCCGCTGTAGTCGCCTGAATGAGAAAACTGTAGATTTTCCCATCGACAAAGAACTGAACAGAGACGGCCTTTTGTTGCAGAGGCTCGCGCCTCGACACTTGCACAACGAAGCAGTCGCTGGTTCTGACACAAATCTTCGTGTTTCACTTTAACGTTATCCTTATTTTTGGTTTAATGGTGGAATGAATCGACCCCATCTTCGTGGTCGTGGACGAGTGCTGATATCATCAAATCCAACGCCATGGCAACAACCTTAATATTGACAATCACAACTGATTGTTGCAGCCCCTCCAACCCACCTGAGCCTTTGTCAAAGAATCCTTCAGTGGTGCCAAGCCTAGCGACCTCATTCTCATCTGTACCTACTTCAACAATGGTGAACATGCCGCCAACTCTGTCTCCGTCTAAACCTTTGTAGAGCTATTTTTTGTAAAATTTTACATTGAACAAACGGAGCCGATGGAAAGTTTCTTTCACTGAAAAAAAAAAAGAAGGAATCCGACTTTTCATTTATTTTCTTTTAAAAGAGGAATCATTGTTTCTTGACATGAACTATTTTTTAAGTACTGGATTCAATGCTTTAAAGTGAACCCACCATTACCTCCTATTGCAGCCTTGTGGGCCTGTGGCGTTGTATTGTCCTTTCTACGTGGTGCTAGTGTAGGACCAATCACTGAGGATTTTGTATAGGTAAAAACAATCGATAAAAGTGGAGTCTCACTGATACAAGTAATTGGTGGATTTAATGTGCTTAAATGTGCTCCATTATAATACCACAAGTAGCCAAGTACCAGGTGTTCCAGAACAAAAGTCGGGGATTTAAAAGCTCTGTACACAGAGAATTACATGGTTCAACTACGTCCACAGCCGAGTGATAATCAGATCTATAATTTAATTTTATTATTTTGATAAAGAAATCACAAAATTCTCACAACACACCTCCTTATGAGACAAGGTTTTAATCATTATATAAAAAAACCCTAATCTTTAAAAGTACGAAATTACCTTTAATAAATGATTTGAAAAAAAAAAAAAATCCATCAGAGGCTTCACCCCTCGGACCCTTATGCAAAGTTTCAACTCCCTTAAAATCTCATGGCCCGTTACTGATCAATAAAAAAAAAATCACCAGTATTTCTTTAAATTAAACTTGAGATCAAAGCCCAAGGGGCTTTCCTCACACACACACACTAAAGGGAAAGAGGGGATTAAAAGAAATACATGTGATATACAGGAGTTGATCCCTATACATGCCTACTCTAGATGCAGAAGCTGCAACTAGCGCACTGGATTCACCAATACCATCATCATGGTTTTGTCAGCAAACTTGGCACAAAAGACATTTGAGAAACATGCTCCACTGCGCGAATCACATCTGCCGTCCACTGGAAACTCAAGAAAGTGGAGGGACAAACCGTGATGGTGGTATTGGTGAAGTGGGGGAGAGTGAAACAGAATGTGGGAGGATGAAAGAGAAACAAAGGGGACAGAGAGATATCAAACGAATGCACAAAGTTCCAAACTTTCAATTAGTGTTCACGAAGGTTTATGTTGAATATATGGTAGTGCACTTATGTTTAACTGTGGAATCATAGACTTAAATTTTCAAGTACCCTAAAAAAAATCATAAAGATATAAGGCATAATCCAAGATTGTGAAACAAAGTGAACCAAGAATTAAAAAGTTTCAGGAATTTGAGCGAGGAAATAGAACAGAAAGCTTTCAGAAGAACAATTGTCCCAACTCGTGAAAGGGCAAATCTTCATATATAATATGAAGGCAAAGCCCGTTAACTGTGGAGTCAAATGCATCTCAGAAAATGATGAAATCCTCAAAATGTGTAGGAAATTAGCACAAGCACCATCCACTGTTACTAATTTCTACCTCCCTATACTAAGTGTTTGGGACCTATATGATTTCTGGGTATGTGCCATAGAAGCAACGAGGAAGCAAGCTATGGCTGAGGTTAATATCCTCATCCATGGCTTCAGGCAATAAAGAATCCACCTTACCTCCTCCAGAGATAAAAATAGCCCAAAGAAAGTGTTAATAACCTTTACTCCACAGACATTTCAGGAGAGTTGGGTATACCTTAACTTCTTGAGGTAAATGATTAGGAAATAAGTAAGAGTGAAGTAAGATAATTAAGCTCATCCCCTAACTAGTTTTCCAATTGATTTGAGCTTTAATAACCAGTGAGTCATGTTGTTGCAGTGAAGGAAGAATCTACATACATAAAAAAAACCCATCTGAAATGGTTTTAGATAACATAAGATCACATTGCTGCAAAATATACATCAGACCTAAGAGGGCAACCAGTAAAGCGAAAATTCTGGTCGCTGGTTGTTACATCAACCACTAAGATAAAACTTACAAACAAAAGCCAGTGAGTAATCCCCAAACTATGAACTATGTATTACCTCCTTCGACCTTTCCACCATCGTTTACAGCATTAAGTATAGGTAGATTGTCCAGGAATTCATCAAGTCCCTCAAAGAAGCCACTCCCTGAAGCAACATCTTCATCTCCACTCCCTGCATCTGTTCCTTCCCCAGTTGTGGGTTCAGAATCCTTAGCCTCATTCCCCAATTCCCCATTCAAATCAAGCTTCTCCAATTCTCGGGCTGATCTACTTTCTGCTTTCTTATCATGGGGTCCTCTGCCCCTCTGTTTCTGAGTTCTCTTTGCAACTGTCTTCTTCCTCATTTGAGGCTTTGCAATTGTAACTCTGGAGGCCTCCGTCCTTATCTCACCATCCTTCTTAGCTTCACCAGGACAGTTCTCGTCAGGTTTCTTATTTGAAAAAGATCTTCTCTGAACATCAGTAGTCAAATTCCCTTTTTCAATAATGTTACAATCATCATCACCATCATTATCTAAATTAATCTGGGCTGCTGCTGCTGCGGCTGCTGCTGTACCAGAACGATTACCTTCCCCTTGAGATTCAGATGGAAACATAGGAGAGAAGGGCATCCATTCAGGAATCCCTGCATTTTTCTCTGTAGAAGGAGGGGGTGGAAACATAGGAGGTGAAGACATCGAATTAGGAAAGCTCGGAAATTTAGGTTTACCACTACCCGAATTAGACACTGAGAAGGCCAAAGGGAATAAACCCCAACAACAGTAGAACTCCTCTTTTCCAGGTAAGGACGGAGGAAGGGAACTAACTATAACAGCCTGAAAAGCCCTCTTACATTTCTCACACCTGAGACAGCATTCCTCGTAAACCCTAGGGTACTCATAGAGATTATAGCAGTATGGACAGGTCGTCCAGAACGTAGACATCAACGACGGGATCCTGCTGCTACCGGAGTTAAAATTTTGCTCCTTCGTCGCTTTCCTCTTCTTGTCCCGAGGATTTATCTTCACTGGTTGTTGCTGTAGGGGTTGGCTTGAAACGAGCTTGGAGAAGAGATTGAGCTCGTTATCGTAGAGGGTTTTTTTGGATGGATTAGATAACACAGCCCAAGCATCAACAACAAGCTTAAAGGCGTTATCGGCGAAGACAGCCTTGTTCTTGTCCGGATGCAAGAGCAAAGCGAGTCTCCTGTACTTTTTCTTGATGAGTTCCAGATCATTAGACTGGTTATTAAGTTGCAGTATTGCGTACCAGTCCAAGTGGTTGTTGATCCGCTTCTCGGCTGCAAGAAGGACTTCGACGATGGCGAGGATCTGATCTACTCCATCAAGAAAAGGGTCGTTTTCTTGCGCTCGAGCTGCAAAACTATAGCTTCCGACGAGATCTCGAACCGTGAGAAGCTTCTCTGCTATTCCTAGACATCTTTGAGCTTCAAGTCTTCCTCTAATCTCATCCTCCATTATCTCTCTGGTTCTACCACTCCACTTTTCTTCCTCTCCGCCTCTCTCTCTCTCTCTCTCTCTCTCTCTCTCTCTACTGAGCGAAGCCAGCAAGAGAGCGATATGAGTCAGGGACTGTGGGTGGCGCTCTAAAAGGAGAAGATGAAACTAGAAAAGGAGAGTATGTGTAATTCCAAATATAGGTCAATTTTCTATAAAAATTTACACACATATCTCTTCCAAAGTATGAATGGAATGTGGGTGTATTTTTGTCTTTTCATATTCCGATATTGGGAACCCACCTAAACTTATATATTCGTTTTCTCTTTCCGTAAACACTGAGAATCTTTGAGGTTCAAAACTTTAGCAACCAGGGCATGGCTTCCCTTCTGTTAACTATAATCGCTTTCAAAGATTAAAGAAGAACGTAGCTTTCCTTTCCTAGCTTTTTGAGATACACGTGTCGATTATCTACCTCCACGTGTGGGCCATGCACATCCTAGATTTCTTCTCATTTGTTCACCTTTCTTTCCTTAATGGGGCAGATGGCAACCAATGTCTTTGTGCAACGTGGCGGAAAGTGATCAGGTGAAGAGTTTTATAATGTAGGAAAATGATGAAGTGGCAAACAATAGTCAGAAATTTCATAGTTGATAGATGATGACATGGCAAAAAAAAAAAAAAAAAAACACAGATCTGGCGGCTGCTTGCCACAACTGGTAACTGCCATTGTAAAAGAAACTTATAAAAAAGGGGCCAGTAGGGCCAGAATAGTCTGATATGTCCAACAAATGAGCGAATGGGTCCCACTTTAGAACGGAGTGCTGGGTGATATGTCAACTGTGGGAATCTAATGTTTTTTTATACAAATAAGTATAATGTTGCTAAGGGATGAGTTTAACCCAAAAAATAAAAAACAAATTGCTCGGGGATGAGAGTAATAACTGATATTTTGTGGAAAGGTGAATCTTAAGATCATATTTTAATATTTTAAGTTTCAGTTCAAATGAATCAATCAAGTGTCAAATTGTAGTTTTGAAAATCCCATAGGTAATAGAAAATATATACATATATATATATATATATATATAAATAGTCAAAAATAGATTCTAATTTACCAAATTACAATCTAAGCTTTGGTGTAACTAAATTATCTAAAATGAAAAAAAAAAAAAAAAAAAAATAAGTAAAAAACTACCCAACATAGTTCCTCTCCCTCACTTCCTACATTTTGTTTGACAATTTTGCCCCCCTTTCTCCATCTATAGTGACTTCAACCCTTGTTGTCTTCCTCTGTTTCAACTTTCAACTCGACAACACATTTTCTATTGCTTCCTACCACTCTAATGAGTGGGGGAGTCTATCAAGTGCTGGACTGGATAGAAACTAAACAAACAGGCCAAGAATAAATGCCTCTATCAACTATGAAAGTTGTTGTAGTAAAGGTTTTTCTCTATTCATGTTATTATAGTGTAGGAATTTTGGAAGCAGATGAATGCTAGAGTTTTTTGAGTAGTCACCCGATCTCCATTTAGAGAGTGCATTTCTATGGTGAATAGAAATATGGATGAGATTTTGACTTTGATTCCATGTGCTTCAGGTTCTCGGACATCCCAACGGCAAGAGGAGTACTTCAATGTTATCCCTGTGGACTCTTTCCTTATTTTCACAGATTTAACAATTTCGACGAGGCCAAAAGCCATGGGGTAAGGAGAGTCCACATCCTCTGCAATAAGCGGTGAGCATTGGATAGCTGAGAGTATCTGGGCACTCATCCCAAGGGGCTCCCAACCACTTGATGCTCACTACACCAGTGCAATGGCTGCAAACGATTTTCACGGGGTTAGGATGCCTAATTCTTGATGCTGCTAGACAACTTGACTTAGTTGTCTCTTGATAATTTGTTCCCTAGCTTTACTCTTACTAGAAAGGATCTCACTCTTCGATTGAGCCCTTAGTCTGCTCTTCAAGCTGATCTTAGGCGTGTTGTTGTATGTCATTCTAAGTGCCTAGTACTTATTAGATGTCTAAATGAAACCGAGTTTTGACCACTGTCTGAGATTTCCACCATGGTTTCAGACGTTCAAGTCTTATAAACTTGTTTTGATTTTTATTCTTTTAAGCATGTTTCTAGGTCTCTAAATGTTGCGACCCACTCTGCTTTAATATGGACAGTCAATTACCCGCATTAAGGTTTTGAAAATCCACCTTTCCAAGGGATCTCATAAGTTTTGTACTTTAGTTTTCTCTGTTTGATGTTCAATAATTTCCCCCCAAAAGGTGTTTGCATAAAAAATAAAAATAAAAAATCAGATGAGTACAAAGCAAGTAGTACCTATACCTTCTCTTGACAAGTCAATTTCATTGTTACGTACACATATGTCGGTTGGTATTAGATACCATGGATTTTCTGAGTCTCTCTCTTGTGTGCTCGTGTACTACACTTTGTTATAGTACACAACATAGTTTTAAAAATTGGATTGGATTGTTATTGGCAAAGGTCGATCCTGACTGATTTAATTTCGATTCATTGCTAAGGTGTAAAGGTAAAATAATGTTAATATACCATGTATATATATATATACACTGTTGTTGACTGGTTAATGGTTGGGTAGTCGTACTTAGGCATAATCAGCATAAGTATAGATGTCGACCAACTTCCTCGACCCTCAGTGAAGGTTCCCGAGTATCCGACCTACCCCTATGAAGGTCCCAACACCTGTAATCAATCTAAGCTAAGACCAAGAAAACTAACCAAGATTAGGCGGTTACTTGACTCTTGGTTCCATCACGATCAAGTTAGCTACTGGAGAACCCTACCATGGTTAGGTTAACCGTTAGAGGATCCTATCATGGTCAAGTTAGCGGTTGTGATGACCAACCCTAGTTACGTTAATCGTTATGATCTCAGCCAGCTCAGCCACGATAGAAGGATATCTCCCCAGTAAGATAAGGACACACGTCCATATGCTAGCACCTCTTGACCAATAAGAAAGACCTGTATTACCTATATAAGGAGGGTTGGGCTAGAAAAGAAGGTCAGGCCCTCAATTGACTAAAACCCTTACATAAAAATAAGCATATATGAGTCTAACTTTGCCATCGGAGTCTAGTCCCGGAGCTTTCTCCGGGCCAATCTCTAACTTTTGTTCTACAGGATCTTTGACATACAAGATTGTGCAGTAACAAATGTAAAATACTACTTTTTTTTTTTTTTTTTTTTTTTTAACATGGATAAATCCATCTGATCCCGATTGATCTGGATTGGTTGAAACTAATCCAAATACGAAAACCTTTTTTTCATGATAAAAGTTTTAAAATATATATTTTTTAAAACCTTGGTACAGAGGGATTAGTCTCTCATTTGTTTTTAGGGTAATTTACAGTACATCCTGGAGAATGCTAGTATTATAGGAACACCCTCTCTCTTTCACCAAATTAGACTGAGACCCCTTACCATCAGTAGCTGTTAAGTGATACTATGAAATGACACTTTAGCCCTTATAATGCTAGGATTATTCAAGCCCTTTTGTCACTCAAACAACCATTTGCATCCATCTAGATCTGACTCGATAGAAGTTCCCATCGTCTCTTAGATCCCGTCTCCCAACCTAAAATGAAGGAGGGAGAGAAGAAAGAGGAGGAGAAAAACCTTAAACGAAAAACGAAACGAGAAGAGATTATTGCAATAGCGCATATGGTTCTCTGTCTTTGCCTCTCTTTATCTCTTCCTTCTTTGGGTATTGGTAATTTCTTTGATGAACACAATTCTATGGCCTATCGACCACTGAACGCTCCAATTAGTCAAATTTCTCAACCTAATTGGATGAAAGAACCCATATACGATCTATCAATGGGGCTTCTCCCCATTTCTGTTATGTCTTGTTTACTTTATTTTGTAAAAATGGAGTTAAATTTTGTTCTTTCGTTGGCTAATTCTACTTATTAAAGGCAATTTCTCTTCCTCATTTTCAGATTCTTTAAGACGGAATACTTTCTTCTTTTTCATGCGATCTTGAACCCTCAATCAATTCTCTTTCAGGATTATTAGTATGAGCTTCTTTCAATTCTGAACATCTCACTTTCAAAAGCCAGAAGCCCTAAACAATTTCATCTGGTCTAATCATGATCGTCTTGATCATCTCACTTATCAAAAGCCTGAAGCCCTAAACAATCTCATCTAGTCTAATCATGTTCATCTTGAGTGATATGCATCTTCTCTTTCATGGACACTTCCAAAGCTATTACAAGGCTAATGTCGATCAAAAAGCAGAATTTTCTCTGGTTCATGTCCCCTAAAACCAAGCTTTTCGTGAGGGGTGGAGGGTTTTAACGATTATTTTCTGATCCTGATTTTTTTGAATTGCAGTAAATGACTCCTTTGTGATGAAGGCATAGGCAAAGACGTACCTGAAGAACAAGCATATCAAGTTCCCTACTGCTGGCTCAGCTAGCTACACCCATT
The DNA here is from genome assembly GCF_013358625.1 of Macadamia integrifolia. Classification (NCBI taxonomy): domain Eukaryota; kingdom Viridiplantae; phylum Streptophyta; class Magnoliopsida; order Proteales; family Proteaceae; genus Macadamia; species Macadamia integrifolia. Next base: position 18,307,673 of record NC_056563.1, on the reverse strand, counting down.
CTCTTGGCTTGAGCTTGATCTTTCAGGTGAAGGGCTTGGAACCCGCTCTAAGAGGTATACGCTCTTGGTTGATGATCTCAAGGTGAAGCCAATGTTGAAGCGGGTGAAGATTTCACTGTTTCCAATGCAGAAGAAATGGATTGAAGTTTGCAAATGAGAATTTCAAACTCTAGGATTCTTCGTGTATATTCCAACAAAATAGACACAGAGGTTCTATGTTCCCGGATTTTGCATTCATACATCTCAATCAATGCATAGACCCAATATAAAACTCAAGACTCAACTAAATTTGCATTACATAAACTTTTATACTTCTATATCTTCCAAAATCAAGAGCTCCAAGATGAGCATAACCAGAAATCTACGTTTCAATTTGAATCTAGCTCCTTCTCCCTGATCTCTTCTCCCTTCTTCATTTCAAGTTGGGAGACAAGAGATGATGGAGCTCCTCTAATCGGGTCAGATCAGGATGCTTTGGGAGAAAAGGGCTTTGAATAACCTAACATTATAAGCCGTTGGATTATAATAGGACACATGTCATAATACAAGTAATGAGGGTAATTTTGATACTTTTCATTATTTTAAGGGCAAAATAGTATTTAGAAAAAAAAAGAAACTGCTGATGTCAACATTCTTGGTATATTTTGTAACATTGAGTCAGTGACTGACCGTAAGGGGTTTGAGTTTAATTTGGTGAAAGAAATGGGGTGTTCTTATAATACTGGCATTCTTCATGGGGTGACACTGTAAATTACCTTTTAAAAAAAAAAAAAATCAGTCTTTCACTCTTTACATAGTGCACACAAGCATACATGATATAAATTTGACCATCCTAAGGTTGGTAATCAATGGGCATACAAGACGCTCAATATGCTTACAGATTTTTCTTTTCCTTATCCAGTTAAGAACTTTAATTATGATGGAATTGATTTCAGAAAAGACAATAATTATGAGGAATTGATTTCCATAGCCTATTGGTATCCTTACACCATTTGATACTGTGACGTGGTAGGAAAAGCGAAAATGACTTGTCTTCACTCTTCATAGAACAAAGATTATCTGCGGTAATAATTCAGCGCATAATGCCGTGATAGATAAATTTGGACACGTGGAAAAACTAAACAAATATGAGATGATGGTTCTCGGATTGGGCTCACATCACCTAGAGGTACTTACCAAAACTGAGCCGATTAAGACCCTAAATCGAATACCTTGCAGGTAGGGTCGGGATATAAATGGATAACCTAAATTCGAATTTAATATATATATATATATATATATATTTTTTTTTTTTAATGAATTTAATATATATCGGAGAGGGTTGGGCAGAAGGTTTTAAAACTTGGTATCAGTGATGGTACCGATCATAATCAAAACTGATATGATAAGAATTAATATCGATAACGATCGATTAAAGATTGAAAATCGATCACAGTATCCATTTGGATCGGTCAAAAAAAATATAAACAAGTTAAGAAAATAAAAAATAAAAAAAAGTAAAAATAAAATAAATAAAAATAAAAATAAAAATAAAAAACCTAAAAGATAAGTTAATTCAGCAATAATTAGCTTTTCTAATGTTAGAAGTTCAAAGCCATGATTTTTTGAAAACCATGAGAATCAGGATTCAGGAGTCTTTGTTTCGCTATATATATATATATATATATATATATATATATATATATATATATATTTGAAGGGAAGCAAATCTGTGTCTTTTATTAGGAAAAGATATTGCGCATCTAATGGTATTGTCAGATCAATCAAAGCTCAAAATCAAGAAAACAGACCCCAAAATTCTGAATTGGATAAAGGAAAAGAATCAAGACTAAGAATCAGAACTAAAATCGGATCCAAATTCCAAATCAGAATAATATTCAAACCAGTAGCCGACGATACCTGCTGCATTGTTGGCAATATCTCTGATTGACACCGCCGACCAAAACGACCGCTGCCTTGGCATGCCGCTCGCAAACCCTGTGGCGGCGATGGTACCTCTTTGCTGATATTAAATCGACATCACAACCATCAGCTTGACAACGAAGCATCTGCAAATTCACAACCGCTCTCTTCGCTCCAGAAACCCCAATTAAAACCTTTTTCTTACTCTTTTCTTCTTCTTCTTCTTCCTCTTCCGCTTATGTTTCTTCATGCTCTTCTTCATTGTCTTCATCATCTTCTTCGCATCCCCCATAGTCTTTTCTCTCCTTTAATGTTCTTTTTACCATTATGAACAAAATATTCAGGTAATATTATTAGGGTTTTCGGTAAAAAAAACGAAGACGGCTAGGGACCAACTTGCAATAAAAAAAAGACGGTAGGGACCACTTTTGGCACGGATGACTCGTGACAGTGGTCAAACCAAAGTTGAAACTCCACTTGTCTTTCTCCTTTAAGTAAAATTTTACAAACGCGTAACATTGTCAAAAAGTTGCACGCATTCATGATGTTAGGAGTACCGGCAGTGGCTCGTGTGCTGCACTTTAAAGTGGCGGCTGCAAACTTTGTAAAACCCGAACCCTTTATTTTCTTTCCTTCAATTGATAGATGTAAGGGATGATAGGATATAATAGAAATTTTAATTTTCATTTCAACTTAAAACACATGGGCTTAAAGCCCATTTACTTTTGTTTTAAAACTTAAGTTATATCATGGGCTTGTTGTTTCTTGTTTTTAAAATCTTAAAGTTAAATATAACATGCTAAGGCCCATAGACTTGATCCATTAAAAAAAATAAAAATAAAGAATAAAATCCTGCAAAATAGTTGCAGGTTTGTGGTGAATGGGAGATGATTTTATGATAAAGATGAAGAATCCTGAGGGTTATTACTTATAAAGCTTGAAAGGACTTTAATACCCTTGTGATTAGTCATGGGTTAAAGTAAATTTTTTTTTTTAATTGGGCATATATAACGTCTCATGGAACTATTGTTATGGTGACTGAAGTTTGTTCCCTTTTTATGAGCTAATGGCCTCAAGTCTAGAAAAAGCCCAGAATCCCCTATATTTAAAGGATTGGGCTGGCTGAGCCCATGGTCTTTTATAAAAGAATGGTTTGTTTAAAAACATAACTTAAAACTAATGGGCTCAATCCCAACATCTTCTATATATAAAGATTATGGGCTAGTAAATTGATTATTATGGTTCAATCAAAGAAAAAGGTCTTCATTCCGAGATAATCAACTTTGATCGTTTACAATTTCTCTAAAGGTCGGTTTCGATGTCAGTAAGTATTGCTTTGTCAGCTCGGATAGATTTCTTGAGTAGCTTGGAATAAGTTTTGGTGCTTTTAACTGTTAACGAAGTGACTTAATCTTGAGTTTCTTTTGATTTGGTGTTGATTTTAATTAATAAACTAGTGAGGGTGTAATGAGCTCAGATTTATTTGATGATGTTTTTTTTTAAGCTTAAGAATCCCTTGTTAATTTTTTTTTTTTTCTTTAACCGGTGAGTTTTTCAGTTGTGGTCTATTAAAACTTGAAGTTTGAGGTTGGAAGCAACGGATAGCGTCATTAGTATCTAGTGATTGTTTTTTTCCTATTGGATTGGTACAATTCTATGAGGAGTTTTACAATTATACCCTTAAAGGTCTCAACTAATAATTGGGTTATGTTGAGTTTACAATTTATGGGCTATTGAGTTTCAGTCCATCGTTGGTTTTATTTGAAGTTTTAAGTCTATTGAAAACTATTAAGTTATGAGCCGTTGAAGATTTTATTTATTTAAAAGAATAATGGGGTTCACTTGAACTCTGGACCAAACCGAACAGAACCATGATCAAACCAGATGGGGCCACACATGATTCAACTAGTTTAGAATCGAATCGAATCGATCGGGTTGGGTTTCAACCCAACCCAGTGACCCATATTTTAGACACATTTGGATTTTTTGGTTATCAGGGTAAGCTTGGGCTTGGACTTGGATTAAAAGGTTGGAATTCAATGTGTAATGGGCTTACATTAAAATAATATTTAATGGATTTCATTGAAAATCAAGTAACGAGTTTTAAAGTTGATTTTAAATTGTTTTGAGCTTGGGCTTATAAACTGGGAGTGAATTAACTACTTCTTTTACAATTTTAGTGAAACCCAATTATGAAACCATATAAATAGATAAGATTTAAATTGTTCATAAAAGTACAGTTTGGAATCATCTGGTTTTGGTTTAATTATTGGGATTATTATTATTTTTTAAACCTGATTATAATAGTTGCCATTGGTTTTGAGTTTTGGTTATTATTATGGCAATATAGTTCTGAAAACCTTATGTAAATAGATGTGATGTTAACATGCACCTACATCTCACTGTATTGATAATATGCAATTGTAAAAGTGGCATACATTATTAATGCATTATGTGGTTATTATCTTATCTATTTAAAGCCAAACAGAAACGGTTTGTAGACCGTGGGCATGTGGTTTATTTGCTTTATTTTATTAAATGAAAATTGATTGGTTTTTGCATGTACTTTGTACTATTTATATGGTTTAACCAGCGTGAGGATGAAATTCATAACTATTTTGAAACATTTGTAGTGTTCTGTCTTTATTCCAGAACAACTTTAAAATTGTATTTCTATTTATGAATGTTTTTACATTGGTTTATCATTACCATGATATTGAAAATTTATTTATGAATGACAAAGGTAGAAAATTAATGGTATTTTGTGTTTGCATGTCATATTTGGAACACCACATGATGAATAAATATATCAGAATTAAATTGGGTGTAAGCTTCCACACATGACTAGTTGCATAATGCATTTCTAGGGAACCATGAAAGGGTGAGGTGGATTCCACCAAAGTGACGTATCTTATTTTTTCATGATTTTTCCTAGAGCAGCATAATAGGTGACATTTGCCTAAAGATGATGTCACCAAAGTTAAAGAAAATGACAGTAACCTAAGGTTTTTTATCCCAAATATGAGGAGATCTCAAAAGTTATTATTCTTTTCACAGTTAATACAAGAAAATGAGAGGACCAGTGAATTCCTATCTCAAATGATAAGAATATAGTTTCAATTATAACTCTTGAATGATATAGTCAATACAGTGAATATGAATCTCACCAAGTTGAACTTAGTTATTGGTGTGGTCAATTTAAATGGACTCTAGTAAAAATCCTTTGTGGGTAGAGTTGACATCTTAAAGATTAATATTAATGATGATACCTATACTCACATCTGAGATGTTATGACACAAGATCATCCTACGTTGCTTGTACATGTTGATGGTTTATCAACTATTTTCCTCATATCTAGTTTTGGAGTTTAATAATTGTATAAACCATAAACAGTTTATGTAAATGGAATCAGAAATTGTTTGATTTTGATTTATTAAAATGACTTCTGAAATCTGTTTATACTGCTGATTATTTTGGCCATGTTTATTCAAGCCAACAGTTAGATTTAGTTCTAATATGAACTGATATTGACTCTTATAAATGATACTTTTATTAGTTCATCTAGTCTCACTCTCTTATATTAGTGGTAGAATAAATTATTATCCTATTAATGGTGATAGATGCATTATACATATTTTATTTATCATCCGTGATATCAGGTTTCATCACGAGACATAATTATGAGTTTTGACACCCCATTATGATTCAAAATATTACAAGTGCATTATTTAAGTAATATTTCTTTGAATTTATATGTCCTATTCGTATTTGTGATAAAGTTCAATTTTATTAAAAATTCATCGAGAAAAAACAGATAATATTTGAATGATTTAAATGAACTCATTGAAGTTTTAGTAGCTTATTGGTATAAAACCTATGAAGTTGTTTATACTTACTTTGGATCTAAGCCAACATTACCTTTATTTGTTAAAGGCTTATTGTTGTTTTGGTCTATAAGTTATTCGGTTCATGTGCCCTATTAACTAATTAATTTTTTGACTTAAAGAAATTATGAGGCTTTATTATGATTTACTTTAAAGTTTATAGCAAATATCTGTATTAGATATTAAAGTCATTTGAGCCTAAAAATCATACTTGTATACAATTTCTTATATCTAATGCATTATAAATTAAGTAACATATTTCATGTGTTTTTTTTTTTTTTTTTTGCTATCATGAATAAATGATATGAACATTCATATTTAGTATGTTGTCATTATAGGAAATTGCTATATTTAGATTTTCTATTTATTTATGGTAATAGTTGGAAGTACAAAACTGTCATACTAAGAATGTACTTACTTTGATAACTGCTAAATTATGGTGTTACCATATTGACTATAAGGGTCTACAATGAGTTGCTTTTGTAGGCTTATGTTGAATATTTTTATTAATTAAATACTGAAATAACTCATCTTATTATTTGCACCCAAATCTAAACCCACAAGCATTTGACTCATCCATATTGACTATAGGTTTTCATAATTTTAGTGATTACGCTTACACTTAGTGGGCTGGTTACGGAGATTGTGAAGTTACTATTGACTATGTTGCAGTCAAGGAGACCATATGACGAATGATGTGCTCTTGCCACCACAGGTGAGTCTTTATTTGACCAGTTTCGTTTGATAGTATGAGGGTGACGTTTTAAGCTTTATAGCTTTAGAGATTCTTGTTTTGCCACCACAGGTGATGGAATCTTTAGAGTAATATTGTTTCGAACGTCTCGCCTTGCATGTAAAAGATTTTACTATGTGTTGGGCAATCTTGCCACCACAGGTGTGATCCCGATGACGTCGGATCTTTTCTCAATTTCTGTTTTCTTATAATTATTGAAAAAATACTGGGATAAATTTGATTAATAGTTCAATTAGTCAGATTTAATTATATTGCTGGGATGTTAATATGTCTTCTGTTCTTGCATATTGTATATTTTGGTAAATATGTATGCTTATATTTAACAGCTTTGACTTCCCAGTTATTCTATTAAAACTTTAAATGGTTCTAATTTTGGGGAATAGAATTGATCCTTTAATATTTCTCTGACTATTATGATAATGGATTTTAATCTTAGATTGATGTACTTCCTAAGACAGTAGTTGCTAATTTTGTTCAAACTAAGATTCTTTATGAAAAAATGGGAGGAATCAAATAGGTTTATCTAAAGATCAGTGGGAGTAAGCTCATGAATCATAAATTTTTGTAAAACTACATTACTACAGATAAAATAATTATTTTATCAAATAGTTAAGAGCTTGATTCCAAAATTTTTTCAAGAGCATATCACTAATATGAGACTTTTTAGTTCTTTTTATGCATTTTATTAGTGAAAATTTTGCTCAATATGTTCAATTGCATCTGACATTCAGTTTTATTTTATATATATTATGCATTATTATTGTTCCCAAGAATATACATGCATCTTTATTATGGCCATTTGTTTATGTGTATACACTTGTTTATTTGCCTCCTACATAAAAGAGAGGCTATATATGTGGTGTATTTACCTCATTCGGTATTTGAGGTTTCAGTTAATATATGCACATCTAGTCACTAGTAAAGCCTCGATTGATTGAGGTCTAGTGAGAGTGTTTTTGGACATTCAAACCCTGTCTCAATAAGCTTCTTCGATTGAAGCTTGAGCGTTTGGGAAACGCTTGTAATTAATGAGACCTTCAGTATTTGTCTCATATGATTCATTTGGTTTTTGAGCTTGGACCAATTTGGAAATAGGCATGATGATCACTATTCTATGTTATTTCTATACCAAACTGTCATACTGTTCAGCCCAAGTCGGTGAGGTTATTAGCACTTTGACGTGTTTATTCTCATATCATTTTAGATGTGATGATCAATACGGTTGAGTATTTGTAATTCTCATTCGGACTAAGGCATTTAGTTTAAGGTGCACTCCATAGAACACTGTTTTTTGTTTGTGGTCACATTCAGTTTATCTAAACTGGAGAGTCGTTTTAGATAAATTTTAAAATCTAAGACTTGTGACATATACTGCCCAAGTGGGAGATTGTAATCCAATTAAATGGGCTAGTATAGTCAAAGATTTATTTTCAAAATCGGTTTAATGGTGTTGACTATTGATGGAGTAAACAGAAAGAATCCAATATTATTAGTAAGTGATCTCTATGGAGATATTGGATTCTATTAGCACACCTTTATGGTATGAAATATTTATTACTATATGTGGACCTAAGGTATTGTTTCCTTAATGGGGAGGAAACCCTAATTTTATTACAGACTTGATCCCTACCTTCATCACTATATATAGTTATCACTGACCCATTAAGTGAAGCTAATGACCTAAAGCTAAAGAGAAAGAGGGTAGACCAGATCAACATTGATTGTGTTGTACAAGGAGCATACGAGAAGACTTTGAGGAGTTGTTATTCTTCAGCCATGAATTCAAGTATGCCTAAAGCATGTCTTTGTAGAGTTTATCACGCATGCTTATCGATCTCCATGAATCATTTCCGCCTTTATTTTCTATCATATATCGCTAGAAAACCTTCAAAGCGATCAACAATGGAGCAAGAAGAGGGCAACTTTTAACGGATCAGGTCGGATCGGTATTTGATACTCAGGATGACACCAATACCCATCTCAGGATCAGTCTTAACCGATACTGATCTGATGCAACCAATCTGATACCAATACTTAATTCCATGGTTGGACATGTTAACGGGTTACCTTGGAATTAGGTATACTAGATTTTGTTGGCCATTGGATTTTGTCGTTTCATTTAAATCGTTTGATTCACATTTCTTATTTTAATTTTAAATACATTTAAAAGAGAAATACAGACAAATATGATACAAGATTTTTGGGAAGAAGGACAAATACTATACGAGTTTCTTGGAAAAGGGGAAGATATCCTTGTGAAATAGTAACGTCATTTTTTTTTATTCAATATAAAAACAGTGGGACCCACCCCTTTCTCTTCCTCTTTGTTATTTCTTCTTTTTCCCACTACTTCAACGGGCAGCGACGGCGACAGTGACGGTGACGGCGATGGCGATGAAGTAACACACCTTTGCATGTCTGACCACTTGCTAAGGATTTAGGTATTTCCTAAATCAGAACCCAATCTCTCTCCTCCCATCTGAATCTGATTCTTAAATCAAAACCCTATCTCTCTCCTTCCATCTAAATCCGATCTATCAGCTCTCACCTTGCTCTGCTCTACGCCCACCCTCTGGAACTCACACCTCCACGCCTTTTCTCATGTCATCCTTCCCCCCCCCCCCCCCACACCCTCACCCGCACCCTCTGATTCTCCCCTTCTAAGTGGTTTTTCCTAATAAAGAACAATTGAATCTACAATTTCAATTTATGATCTTTCTTGCGGTTTCAACCATGGATAATGAGCCTTAGGAGAAGCAGTAAATAACATTGTTACAGTGGCAAACCCACACTTATTTATTAAGTATGAAATTAGCAAATAAATGGAAAAAAAAAAAAAAAAGTGAGTTAGAGTTGGTTCCAGAGATAGGGGCTGGGTTCAGGTTGGTTGTAGATGGGGTTCCGGGATGGGCGCAAAGCTTGGAGGTTGGTGAAAGGGGTAGCTATGGTAGGTTAGAGGTGTAGGTAGTGGGACAGAGGTGCGGAGAAGATGGAGGATAGAAGTAGGGGTGGGGCATGTTACAGAGGTGATGGGCAAAGAGGTGGAATGTTTCAATTTGTACCCGAAGATGCAGACAGGGTGGGTGGTGGTGTTTTGAGAAGAAGAAGAAGAAGAGGGGGTGCAGAAGAACGGGGGACAAGAAGATGGAGAAAAAACATACCCTCAACAAAAGTGTTTTTTGTGGATAGCAGCTGCACCGGAAATGGTCTACGGTGAGATTTCTTCCAATTAGCAGAGAGAAGAAGAGTTGTAGGGTATGACCGAAAAAGGGAGATAGACAATATGCGGAGAAAAATATACAAAGTACTACAAATTGTGTATAATATTGTTCATTTGAGTATAATGTACTTTGAACATATTACATATATTGCCATTTTTCATCCAACGACAATTCTTGCATCTTCATCATCTAATGGCTAATAGGATGCCAGCATGCTAGCATGCTAGCATGCTTCATTCCTAGGTAACTTGCTAGTATAGCCATATCTTTTCATATTTGTTTATATTCATATCTGGTCAAAGGGTAATCCAAATCTAAATTATTCAAAAATTATTATTTTATTAGATAATCAATTAATAATTTTGAGGATTCTTAAAGTTAGACAAGCTCTAGAGGATAAGGAATCACTCTTCAACTCCAGATGAAGTTATTGTTTGAGAATTGTTTATGGAGTTCTAATCTTCATTTCTATTAAACCATTCAACTACAACAACAATGTCTCAAACTCTTGTTTATTGGAGAAGTCCCAAATCAAGCTTTTTGAAGGTCAACTGTGATGCCAGTTACATTCATGATTCAGATAGAGGAAGTATTGGGTTTATCTTCAGAAACTTTGATGGGCAGCCATTACTTGCAATCTCAAACCACTTAAATTTCAATTCAAGATCCGCTGAAAGGGGAGGCATTGGCAATCCGAAGTGCTTTACTTGACGCAGTTTATGAAGGTTATCACAAGTCGAATATGATAATATGGATGTCATTTCTTACCTACAAAAGGCAATTACATCTTCACCATTACGGACTCGGTCTATCATGGAAGATATTATGTACTTGAAGGACTCTCTTGTATCATGTATTTTTAATTTTATTCCAAGAGAGATTAATAGCTTGGTTGACTCCCTGGCTAGAAGGTCGCTATTTGTAATGTGTATAATGGTGTGACCCAATTCTAATCCATGGCTCCAGGAGTGCTGCTCTACTCTTACCATGAGTGTTTCATGTCATGAATAAATAAAGTTCAAGTGGTGGAGGCAGCCTTCCACATTCTTTTGAAAAAACAAAAAAAGAAAACAAAAAACAATTAAAAGAGATGACGGACGGTAGAGCAAAAAGGGTTGCAGAAGGGAAGGTTGGTCATGTGGTTAGTAGCTCCCCCACCTCACCCATGGATTTTCTCCAGTGTTGGACCTGTTCAGTGTGCATTGGACGGCTGGCAGCACTTGGAGGTACGTGCCTGGGTATTACCAACCATCTGATGCTCATTGGACAACATCCAACACTGAATGGATCTGGGCAGTGTCCTCCTTGTCGTGATCAGCGCGTGCGTTTCTATTTAGGTTTTGAAGATCAAGTGTTTCATTCCTCCGATAGTAACATGCGGCTTCATCTCTCTTCTCCCTTCAGTGCCACCTATCACCACTATAGCCCACGCTACAAGATGTATGGCGCACCCTTCATCGAGATCTTAGAAGCCGGACTCATTCATTGATAAACCCTACCTCCCTTTTCATTCTTCACATGAGTTTAGTGAATGACCTTTGTTCGAAATGACCAACTATGAATATGACAGAGAATACGACATTGGTCATTTTTTGGTTGTAGAACCCTAAAGTCCTCCTCTGTTTCGTTTTGGGGATAAAGAAGAGGGATTTCGATTCCCTTTCTATCTTTAATTTAAAAACATTCTTTACCTCAAAAGGGTAAAATAATTTTTTTATTCAACTACTAACAACGAACTAACACCATCAAGTCTAATGGGTGCTTCAAGTAACAGTTTCAAACTTTTGGTATATCAAGCAATCCAGCCATAGTACAAGGGGTGTCTTTTTTGTTTTTTGTCCATTCCCATCAAGGACTAATAGGTCAACTTAGAGGGGATAGTGGGGGAAGTGGGGGCGGAGAGTCTTGAATAAGAGACATGTCAAACAACAGTTGTGTCAAACTATGAATGTCAAAGGTCAAAGAGACTCGCCCACCCAAAGAAGGGATTTAGTTGGAACATTTTAGAAGATACCGAGTAAAGGGGAGGGAGAGTAAGGCACAAATCACGATGCTCCCCTTGGGCTTTTATGTCCTTTCGTGTCACTTTTGTGTGCGGTGGTGTATTTGCTTTGTACCTCTAGTTGAATTATGTTCTATTATATATATTGAATGATGTGGGAGTCTTAACATAAGATTGTGATTTCCAAAGGTTATAGCCATCTCTCTTATCTCTCTTTTCCTTTTTCTTCCTTTAATTTATAGAACAGAGAAAAACTTGGAACAAGAATACATTTTGGTCTGGTAAACTGGAATCTCAAACAGATTTACTTGGTCATCTCGATGTTCACATTGGTGACGATTATTTTGGAAAATGCATATACACCCAAAATTTAAAAGTCTTTTTATGCAGATTAGCACTTGAAGGAATTCCCACAAAAGATTTATTGGATAGATGGATGACAACTGATCCTATTTGGGGATTTTGTCATATCCATCATGAATCTACTTGCCATACCTTCCTCTTGTGATTTCACTAAGGCACCGTTTGACAACGTTTCGTTTCTGCCGTTTCTGCATTTTCTTGTTCCTAGAAACGGAGAAACAACCTAAAACGAGTTTGATAAAGTTGTTCCGTTTCACCCATTTCTAGAAACATAAATCAAAATTTATGCCTATTTACAATTCTAGAAACGACTTTGACGAAACAAGTAGGACTTGTTTCGTCGTTTCTAGAAACGAATTTGAGAGAAAAAAAAGACTGTTGTGCCCGATAAATCTCTCAACTATTAAAACCTAAAAAAGACAACCGAATCCTCTCTTTCTTTTGGGCATCCGATGATACTATTGAGTTTTTTAGTAGCATTATATCTACAAAAAAAGTTTTGAGAAACAAGTTTATCAAACATCAAAAAATCCATTTTTGTTTCTGGAAACTTGAAAAGTCGTTTCTGCTGTTTCTAGACACTGAAACAGTAGAAACGTTATCAAACGGTGCCTAAGAGAATTTGAGCAACTAGTCCATTGGGTTTGTGTACAGAAAACCTTTATGCATCTTCTTTTTAGCATCTTATTATGTTTTTTTTTTTTTTTTTTAACTTCAAAACAATTCTTGATTATCACCTGAGTAGGTTCTTTAACACTTTTATTATTATTTGCTACTTTCTATGGTTACAATTGTTATCTATTTTCTGGTTACAAAGAAATAAAGTGACATTTTCCAAGGAAAAATCAAACCCTCATTTCCTCCTCAAACAGGTTACCCAAATGGATTGATACTCAATGCCCACCAATACAACAACAACAACTAACCCCTCAACACATTGATTTTATAATAACTTGCCTCCCCAACTTGAGCAACATTATAATGACATGCTCTACAGTATGAAATACAGCTAATAACATTTTCGATGGCTAATTGTATAGATCACAAAGGAAATTTATCTCATTAATTACCAATTATGCGATGACAAGAAAACCCATCGAAGCATGCACAAGAGGTCTTCTATTCAGACTAAAAAATGCAAGATCAAAGGCATGGAATATCCACAAAGTTTGGAGCGATTGGTGGAGTTAGGACAATTCTTTTTGGAACATAGTACCACAACGTGGCCTTTGAGCGTGATCCCTATTTTTCTCTTTTAAGCTTAGGTCCACCAACGACGTGGCCCTTTTTGTTAAACATTTGGCATTTGTAATTTGAATTTAAAGTAATTTTAAGCAAATGTTTTGAGATGGTTTTGAAAAAGAAGAGAGAGAACGTGCGATTTTTTAGGAGGATTATGCAGGGCGATACGAGGGTTTTCCTGTTGGAAAACTCCGGAACTCACAACGGAGGCCATGGCCGTTCAGGTCTGGAAGGGAGGGTGGAAGAAGAGGTGTGGCCGAAGGATCCTTTCCTTGTGGGCGAAGCGCACCTGATCCCTGGCGGCATTCCTCTGCTATCTTTTTCTGCTAATGAAGGTTTCTTCTTGCAGGGAACGGTTCCTACTACTGCTGCTACAACGATGGGTGTTGATTAGCATGTTGGAGGTTGTTTCTTGGGGGCAGAACCTGTTGCACTGGTGGGAGGGAATTTGCATGATAGGAGACGTTCCTATGCTGCCGCGGTGGGGGGTGGGTCGCTTCCTTCGGTAGAAAATCTACCCTCCCCGGTTCGATTGGGTAACACGACCAGAATAAAAATTCCACAGGAGGCATACGTCAGGCGAGTTAGGTGGCATCAGTTTGCACTTCTTGGCCGAGTAAACTTCCTTGTGACTGCAATGGATAGAGTTAGAGAATTGGTGCAGACATGGGATCTCAAGGAGGGTATTCATGTCAAGTCTTTGGCAAGGGCTTTGTACTGTTCCGTTTCCAATCGGAGGCAGAGATGATGTCCATATGGAAGAGAGGTCTGATAAGGTTTGTTGGGTTGTTGCTGTGTTTTCAGCGATGGCGGCTAGAATTCAAAGCAGATGAGGAAGAATTTTTTTGGTCAAAGGGGACTCAGGCAAGGGGTCCGCTCTCCCCCTAATGCTGTTTATTATTGCAGAAGAAGTTCTTTGTCGTGATCTCAAAGCTTTGAGACACAAAGGATAGATGAAGGGGATTCAGGGTCCGTGAAATGCTTTTACGCCATCGCATTTGCAAAAAGCAAATGATCTTTTCATATTCATCAATGATGATTTGAGTGGTGTAAAGCATTTGAAAAGCATCCTTGACAAATAACAGGCATACTCAGGTCAGGCTTTTAATTTAGAGAAAAGTCATATGTACTTTGGCTCCATTCCTGCTCCAAGAAAAGCTCAAATAAAAAATGCTCTGTGTATTCTAGAATGTCATTTTCCAACGCGATATTTAGGGGCCCGTTTGATAACAGAAACGGCAGAAACATAAATTTCCGTTTCTAGAAACATAAACGGAATTGAAGGTGTTTGATAAGTCATGTTTTTAGAAGTCGATAGTAACCAATGAAAGAATGGCCACAAGTCGTTTCTAGAAACGGCGAAACAAGTTGAACTTGTTTCGCCTGGGTCGTTTCTAGAAACGGCGAAACAAGTTGAACTTGTTTCGCCTGGGTCGTTTCTTGAACCATAAATAAGTAAAAATTTCTATTCTATTTCTGAAAATAAGTGAAACGAAACAGTTTTATCAAATGCTTTTTACTCCGTTTCTGCTGTTTCTGAAAACAGAAACGGCAGAAACGCGTTTCTTGAAACGTTATCAAACGGGCCCTAGGTGTTCAAATCTTTAAAGGAAGGGTTTGTGGTAGAGCTATAATGCCTCTAGTGGATAAGTTTAAAGAAAGACTACCTAGATGGTAGGGCTGTCTTCTTTCCATGCATGGTAGAGTTGAGTTGGTGAGAACAGTGATGAGCAATATCTCGATCTATAATTTCTCCATATACCTTTGGCCCTCTTCATTAGTTGCTGCTATGGAATCCTGGATCGAGAATTTCATATGGTGAGGGGAAGCATCTTCTTCAAAAACCATAACAGTAAAATGGGGCTCTTTGTGCAAGCCTAAGAAGGAAGGCGGATTGGGCATTAGAAGGCTTCGGGATATCAATTTGGCATTATTAGCCAAGCTGGGATGGTTTATAAAAATCAAGCAGTCTCTGTATCGGAAATTTCTCAGGGGACATTTAGTTGCCAAGGATGGGAACCTAAAGAAGGTAATCTCTTCCTCGATCCTTCCAGGTCTTTGTAAGGTATGGGGTTTTATTGGTGAATTTGAGCGATGTATTATTGAAGACGGAACCTCTATAGATTTTTGGCATGATCAATAGCAATGGAGATCCTACAAGCCTTTTTTGGATAGCTCTACATGGACAATTTCCACTATTTTAGAGAGGCCAACACTGTCGCAGATAAATTAGCTAAACATGTAGCCTCCGCCCAGGCTTCAACAACATGGGACACCCCCCCTTCTTTTTCTGTTGGAAGATATAACTTGGGATGCTTGATGAGACCGAGATATAGCTTCTCATAAGATGAATGATTTTTAGATTGAGCTATTTCTTAGCTAATGGCCATGCCGAAGGTGGAATAATAGTTCATATCCCGATTCAGTAGGTATGAGGGTAGCGGCCGAAAATGGACTTATGCATGTCGATTCCGTCCTCTCTCCTCTCTTTCTCTTTCATGTGAGGGAGGGAGTGTGTCGTGTGCTTACCTTGCAGGCCCTGCACGGCCGTATCGCCGCTCGGTGATACATGGGGGCCTATTTCGTAAGAATGTGAAATTCATCAATTGAGACAGGGGTTTGATGATGGTCTAATACGGGGATCGAGATCATACAAATGGGGGTTTGGAGTCGCCACCTAGGGTTATGGGCCTAGGGCCCTGGGGTGGGCCCAATTCCTGTGAAAAGGGCCCAAAATTTGGTCTAGTCCAGAGATTTAGGGTAAGTGTCAGGTTGTAAAATTGGGAAGGTGTTAGGCACCCATCTATCCGGTTCAACCAGTCTTCCTATTAGATGCTTAAGAACAAACAATCTCCACAGTTATTACTATTCCACATGTATGGCTAAGTTATCACACAAATATACATTGACTGAATTTAAACTACTATATACACTAAAACAAGGTTCATATAAAGTCTACATGATGACAAGTTGGTTGAGAAACTGTACCTGAACTTAACCCCTATTTCGGGTCAAGAGAGGTGGGCCTCAGATTAGTACCATCTCAGACTGTCTTTCGTGTTCTCTTGGCTCAGGGGAAGATGGTCTTGACCTCCAACTTCCTTTCTTGAGAGACGTTGACTATGATGGTATTCGGATAGGGTTCCGACTAGGAACGATTACTTTTGGATTTGAATTCGGACAAAGCTTCGGCTAGGGAAGGCTATTTCTGGATTGGATTCGGACAGAGCTTCGACCAGGGAAGGCTATTTCCATACTTAGGATGAGGTGGCACTCCGGCAGAGCTTCCGCTGGAGTAGGCTATTTCTGAAAATTTTCCAGGGGTACTCGGACAGGGCTTCCACTAGGAGTTGCTATTTTTGGAAAAAAATTGATCGACCTAAAAATGGATTGAAGATCCCCAAAGCCCGAAGAACACTTTGAAGATCAGAACAGAATTTCGGATCTTGACAAAGATCTCCTTGTAGACCCGAAGAACCTCAAGGGGGGAGGGATTTCTATTTCTAGTAAAAACTAAGAACACTCAAAGGGGGGAGACTAAGAACATACTATTTTTGACAAAACTGGATTGTGCTAAAGACTTGGATTGAAGATCTTCAAAGTCCCGAAGAACACTTCGAAGATCCGAACAAGATTTCAGATCTTGACGAAGATCGCTCCGAAGACCCGAAGAAAATCATGAGGGGGAGGGGAGGAGGAGAGAGAGTTTCACTACTATAGAGTGAGGTGGGGTTGTTTGGTG
Source organism: Macadamia integrifolia (assembly GCF_013358625.1). NCBI lineage: Eukaryota > Viridiplantae > Streptophyta > Magnoliopsida > Proteales > Proteaceae > Macadamia > Macadamia integrifolia. Next base: position 18,290,562 of record NC_056563.1, on the reverse strand, counting down.
TGTTCAATCCAAAGGAGGGGGTATTTATAGGATTTCCGGACCAATGGGGAAGAGGGAGAATTTTTAACCAACGGACAAAAGAGGGTTCTTGGACTAAAATGGGTGAAGAGGCTTTTTATGCAATGGGTAAAAGGGGTTCTTGGATTAAAATGGATGAAGAGGACTTTTATCCAATGGGTAAAAGGGGTCTTTTTGGGAGAGAGAATTCTTAGCCAAAAAATTGGTTTTTGGTCCCAAGTGGGTGAAGAGGAAATCTCTTCACCCACCGGGCCAATGGAATGGGTGTGCAAGAAGTGGTATTGGTGTGTGGCTCATGGCACGCAGGCAGTGGCATGGGTTTGCGGGCAGTGGAATTGGTGTTGGGCACATGGCACACGGGAAGTGGCATAGGTGTCCGGGTAGTGGCATTAGTGTGTGGCACACGACACTCGGGAAGTGGCATTGGTGTGTGGCACATGGCACACAGGGCAACATGCATGTGCAACACATGGCGCGCGGGGCAGCAGCCGTGCACAGGCTGCAACCAGTGTGGGCGCTGGCAGTAGCCTTTGGGCACGCGGGCTGCAGTTGGTGGGCACGCTGGTAGCAGACAGCAGGGGCGCGGGGTGGGTCATACGAGGGCGGGAGCCATGCTGTACGGGGGCATGGGCTAGGTCATAAGGGGGCGCGAGCCATGTTGCTTGAGGGCACGCGCGTGAGGCTGTGCGAGCAGGGTTGGCTGGGTAGCAGGCAGGGGGCTAGGCAGTAGACAGGGGCTGGGCAACAGCTAGTGCACACGCGATCATTAATTTTTCTGTCGATGATCACGAGAGATCCGATTATCCAATTTTGACGTGCCATTTATCGTCGGAATCGTATTTCCGAGCACTATCCATCTGTATGCTCATCTTAACCAAATTCCTTCGTATATTAAAATTCAAATTTGGACCCTCCTCTCTCTCGTGTGAGGTTTCCAGAGTTTTTAGGCAGCAGATGAATTTTGGGTATTTGGGTAGGGAGGGGATGAATTTTGGGGTATTTGGTTAGGTAAGAGATTTTTCCAGCTTTCCAGCAGACTTGCCAGTGTGCGCAGCATACGTAGGGGAAAATATGATTTTTCGGGGATGATTGTAGGAGATCCGATGGTCCGATTTCGACGTGCCATATATCCTCAGAATCGTATTTCCTAGCACTATCCATCTATACAATCATCTTGACTAGATTCCTTCGTATATAGAAAGTCAAAATTGGACCCTCCTCTTTCCCTCATGGGGTTTCCAGCGTTTTCAGGTAGTGTAATGTTTCCGGGTTTTCTTAGTCCATCATCTCTGTTGATCGAAAGTCTGAAGTCGCGTCCAAGATCTGCATTTCATCATAGCCAGAGGAGGGTGACAAAATTGGGTGTCTACAGAATGCCCCTCTTTGGCCGAGGCCTATGCCAACAGCCGAAGGGCAAAGAAAAGAACGACCCCATTTTGTCACCCGGAGCATATACTACCATCATTTTGCTCATTAGTGATGGAGTTGAACAATGCAACAGATAATATCTCTCAACTACTTTAGAGTTTTAGGACTTACTTGGGCTGCCGATTATAAGAAAGAAATTCGCTGCTCTTCCAATCCTACAAAAGATGTTAGTACTTTGATCTCTGGATTTTCCTTAGCCAGGCCTTACAAGAGCCGGTATGGGGAGTTTGGTCTCCAGGCTGGGTCTTTCGAGCCAATCTGGACTATCTGGGACCATCGGTTACAATAAAGGAATTCACTACTCTTCCAATCTTGCAATAGGAAAAAATATTTGATTCTTGATTTTCCTTAGTTGGGCTTCACATGTGCCAATTAAGGGAATTTGGTCTCCCAGCTGGGTTTTTCGAGTCAACCTGGACTATCTGGGACCGTCAGTTACAAAAAAGGAATTCGTTGTTCTTCCAATCTTGCAACAGGCAAAAACATTTGATTCTTTGATTTTCCTTACCTAGGCTTCACATGTGCCAATTCAGGGATCTGGTCTATGAGATTGGGTCACTTGGAGCCGATACAAAGAGAAAGGGCCCCCCGGGGCCGGGTAAATGCAATTGGGCCACCTGGGGCCGGGTCAATGAAATTGGGCCACCTGGGTTGGGTCAATGAAATTGGGCCACCTGGGGCTGGGTAAATGAAATTGTTTCTTTTCTTGATTTTCCCTTTATTTCTTGATTTTTTTTTTTTTTGGAAAACAAAATTTTTCCTATAAAATGGTCCCCCCCCTCCCTTGTTCATTCCTTATTCTAACTTTTTTGAGTGAAGTGAGTGGGTTTGAGTTTCTGGAACCTTCAGGTTTTTCTTGAAGTTTTTCATCTTGTTCTTGAGGGAGGAGTTATTTGGAGAATTTGATATTCTTGTGGGCTTTTGTGCAAATTTGAAAACTTTTTTGTGCTTCTTGTGATTTTGAAAAATATGGCTGAAAGAAGAAAGAGAAAGACTCGTGGAGAAATCCAGCTGGAGAGTTGCAGTAGTTCTTCCCACAGGGATGAGGGCCTGGCCGATTGGTACTCCGAGCAGACTTTTCACAACAGTCGGAACCACATTTGCAACTCCGTATGGGGTTCTTGGGTAAGTCTTTACATTTCATTCATTATTTTGATCATCTTTTATTCTTGTTTTGCCTTGTCTTTTTTTTTTTTTATTCTCTATTTCCATTAGCATGAGGGGAGGGAACCACCTACCTTGGCCCTGTATGGCCATCCGAACATGGTTCGGTCATGGTATAGGATACTTCCTCGTAGAGTGAAGGAGATGGTTGATGCATCATACCTGTGTCGGTTAGCCCTCGTAGAGACCCGGAAGTTCAATCTGGCACTGGTGGGTGCCCTGATGGAGCGGTGATGGCCGAGTACTCATTCTTTTCATCTTTTGGTTGGCTAGATCATCATCGCGCCTCTGTACTTTTATGCCTTGTCAGGCATTCCATTTGGGGGTAGACCCATAACCCTTCCCGAGACTCCGACTGTCAAGGAGTTTGCTGACTTGACAGGCCTTACCATTGCTGTCGACCAGACACATATCTGTCTAGGAGAGATCAGTGCACGATGGTGGAGAACCAGCCTATGGGTGAACCCATTCAACATGGCACAGGTAGCCCGTTCTTTCTTTCTGTTTGCTGTGGGTCAGTGCCTTTTTAGTGACCCTCCAAGGGGGAGTAGACATTCGCCTGGTGTTCTTCCTTTGAGATCTTTAGGCGGTAGATTCTTAGGACTGAGGTGGGGCCGCCTACATATATCTCCTGCGGACCTTAGACTTGTTGTCTTATGGAGACCGAGGTCTCAAGGGAGCAGGCTTCATCCTCCAGGTAATTTTCCTTCTTGTACCTATTTCATTTCATTGATTTGGATTGCACTTTCTTACTTTAATCTCTCAAAACAGCCTTGGTGCTTTGAGCACTTGGGGATTATAGCTCCCAAATTGAGGGATCCTCAGACATTCTTCTTCCCTATAGCCACGAGGTGGGGAGACAATCAGGTGATTAGGGCTCAACACCATCCTCCAGGGACCATCGCTCGTTCTCTTTTGAACAATCTCACTGAAGTATGCCATGTTTGACACTGAAATTTCTTTTATCTTGTGTTGTACTTACTTTTCCTTGGATTTGTAGGTCACTGGGAGACCGTTCCAGTGCCTCGTATTTCCAGATTCTGAAGGAGTCGCGTTGGTTAGACACTTATCCGAGAACCGAGTCCTTTTCCGGGGCATATGGGGCCACGTCTGGTATCTGGGAGAGAGAGTAGTTCCCCATTGGTCAGATGTCGAGTCATGCTTTTCTCCCGGTCTTCCTCCACCCACTATGCACTGCCCAGAGATCATTCCTATGGACGAGATGGAGAGTTTGGCTGACGGAGTATGGGATGACTCATTCTTTGACCGGGATAGGGACTACAAAGCCTTCCTGGAGGAGGAGATAATATGCACCCCTCTTGGTCCTGATGGCCCAGTGGTATGTTGCCCTTTCTTGAGTATTTCCTTCAAATTCTTTCTTGTTTTGGTTTTGACTGATGTTCTTTCAAGGGAGAGCGTGACGTGTAGATCCTTCTATTGTTCGGTCACACCTCAGTGCTGTTGATCCTTCATAAGTAGGACCTTCTACCAGTGCAGACGGGTCTCTCAGAGTTGCTAACATCCCCTTTCGTGGCTTCCCCACCTGGTGCTATCCCAACGCGGCCAACCCAATTCTCCCTCATCTTCTAGAGCGGAGGACAGATATAGATGCTTTCCTTGGGCTATTCATTCCTTATGACTATGTGAGTATCTGATCATTCTTTAATTGACTCTTGACTTCCTTTGGCTGATATGCTCTTTCTTAGGTGTCTCCAGAGGTCTATTCTGAGATCAGAAGGATGCATTACGGCCTGTGCGAGGCAATGGTTGCCAAGGTATTTCATACTTTCCCCCCTCTTTTTTTTTTTTTTTTGCCCTTCTTCCTTCATTATTTTTCTTCTTGATCCTTTCCTATATTCCTTAGGATGGGAGGATTGCCGCCTTAGAGAGCCAAGTTAGTTCCTATGAGCAAGAAATTTCACAACATGATGCACTGATTCATAACAAGACACAAAGGCTGGAGCAGACTGGACTAGCGTCAGCAGGTTCCCCGGTGCTTCATGGGGATGATTCAGAGTATGGTTCAGATGACGACTTTTGACCCATAGAGATTTGTTCTTGTATTTCCTGCAAACATAAACATATGTGTATTTTCCTTTTTCTTTTTCCCTCCCCTTTGTTTGCTTATCATTTTATTTTAGCATCTTATGAATGAAAACATATCTTTGGTACAAAGAAAATATATATATATATATATATATATATTTTTTTTTTTGGTGGTTTGCAATGTTTAGGCATAATCAATTCCATAACTCAAGTTATAATTAGAACAATCGGGATAACACGAAAATCCAAATACTTTCTCATTCTATTACCAAGTGAATTATATGGAAAGGGGAACAACTTTCCTATCATAGACATGATAGGTGAGTAACAAGGTGGGGAGACAACTCTTGAGGTGGGTGAAAGTTCACTAACTCCTCTGGGTCCATCACATCGAGCCCATATTGTCGGCCAATGTACGTAGGCAAATAAAAGGATGTGTGAGTCAATTCCATCAACCTAACATAATTGTAGCTAGGGGTCTTCATTAGGAAATTTTCTTGTGGCCTCCCTGGGCACCTTCATACAATATCTTGCACAGTCCTTTCCTTCAGGTACTTCTCCCAATCAGTGATAAGGTCGAATTCCGGAAGTTTCCTCTTGTCCTAGTAGCAAAGAGCTTTGAGTGGGCCTCCTTTTAATGGCTTGGTTAACTTCAGTTTCTCAATGAGCCAAATCTGAAAAATAGCAGAACTCCCTTGATAATGATCTAGTCCGAATCTATGACCATGACTCATGTCATCAAATCCCTTGAGTGTTTCTGTAAGAACCATAGGGATGATGTCATGTCACCTCTTTTCTTCAACTATTTTACCACCTCAATTAGAACGGGTAGTGCACCACGCTCGGGAGTTCAGAGAACATAACGAGCTATCATGCAAAGTAAATAAGCATATTGTGATCTCTGTTGATAGATTCCTCTCATTGGTAGATATTGGATGAAGATCTAGGCCACTTTCAGAATGTCAATCTTCCCATACCTGACAAATTGCTTCACTTCCTCTTAGTGCTGGTCCCGATAGGGTTAACATGAAGGCTTGTCCCATCTGGTTATTTGCAAGTTGCCACGACTTGGTGATGCTGAGAAAAACTTTGAGGTGAGCCTTGGGGTCTCCTAACCCATCAAACATGTCAGTCTGCCATTTGAATTTTTTGGGAATTCTTGACCCGAAGAAGAAACTCATTTCCTCTGAATCTATTGTTTGGCCTTCCAAGCTTTTTCCTGCTCAGAGCATATTTTCCAATTTTTCCAATTGCTCCCTGACTTTCCTTTCTCTATTCGTTTTTGGGGGTTCCATTTGGATGTGTGTTGTAAATTCCTCTTCCTCATCTTCAATCACTACCTTAGGAGGAGGGACCCTGGAATAGACCCCTCATTGATCATTTGGACGGGTAGGTGAAGATCCTCTTTGACTGGTTGGCCTGACTTGCTCTAGTTCCCCTGAGTCAACTCAAGAAGAGTTTCCACGATAACCTGTATCTCTATTTTGTTCCACATCTCCCGTAGCTTGTGCCGGCGCATTCCTGGGATCAGCTCTGGGAGGGTTCTGAAGTGCATGCAATATTTGAGCTATCCCTCTCTTGACTTTAGCCATTTCTGTTTGCAAGGTCTCCACGGGACAGACCCAGGCCTGTCCAGGTGATTCAGAGTCATGTGGATCCATACTAACTGGGCTGCAATCACTTGGTGGTAGACAATCTTGAGGAGACGATGGAGGTGATACAGGACCTAGGCGAGTCAACCGATTACCCTGGCGTGTCCAAAGGGACTGCGGAGAATACTTGAGGTGTGGAATTGTGCCTAAACCAAAAGTGGCTTATTTTAGGATTCTTGAATTCCTAACCCCTTGTTCACACATTCACTAGATTAATAACAAATGATCCATCCAAAGTTAGTCCGCTTAATGATAGGGAGTGAGTAGGGTTTGACGCCCTCAGTCCACTCGATGTCATAAGTGGGAGATTCATACAAATGGCTTGTCAAGAATATTCCCATAAGACATTCCATGTAATAAGGTCATACTTTCCTTGCTCTTTTTCCCACTAGGTGTCCTTCCTCCTGATTTTCCTCTGGACTTCTCGAGACTACGTGACTCTGGCGGGATCGCCCCTAAGTCACGTATTTCTTAAGGAGGGACACCTATCCGAAACCCACTTAGGAAAGTAATTCTTTACGATAAGAATATAATGTAGGAACATTCCTTTTCAAGACCACAAACAAGTTCTACAATTAGCTCGTGGCACTCCTAGCTTCTCCATCTATTTCCTACATGATGCAAGCATGCGGTGGATACAATAGGACAGACAAGGCTTCCTTGACAGGATCTATATACGCAAGGTATGTGATCCTTTTGATATACCCGTAGGTATGAGATCAAGGGGATGACTTCCTTGCCCATTACTCGTGACTACACACGAGGTTAAGCAATCGGCCACTGGGTGGTGAAACCGTGAGTGAATGTGTGCAAAAGTGTAATGCGGGAATACCATTATTCGATCTCAGAATGTCATAAAGTGCACGGACCTCCTCGAGGGTGCTGGCACAATTATGAACATCCTCACCGTTTAACAATACCTCACACCCTCGTACAAGAAGCGGATATCATTTGCTCTCAGAGTATTCTCCATGACATGCGTTGAACTCCTTCAGGGTGCAGGCATGACAATGAGTCCTCGCCAAATGATTTCACTTCGAGCATGATGCAGTTAGCGAATACAATTACAAACATGGGATTAGCCAAACATGTTTTCATACAAATATGGTGGAAAATGTTCTTGCATTTAAAGGTAGCATCTCGTATCGGAAGCTTGACATTTATCCCCAGTGGAGTTGCCACTATGAGGGTAGCGACCGAAAATGGACTTATGGATGTCGATTCCATCCTCTCTCCTCTCTTTCTTTTTCATGTGAGGGAGGGAGTGTGTCATGTGTGCTTACCTTGCGAGCCCCGCACCGTCGTATCATCGTTTGGTGATACATGGAGGCCTATTTCGCAAGTGTAAAATTCGTCATTCAAGATGGGGCTTTGATAATGGTCCAATACGGGGGGATCGGGATCATACAAATGGGGGTTTGGAGTTACCACCTAGGGTTATGGGCCCAGGACCCTGGGGTGGGCCCAATTCCTGAGAAAAAGGCCTGAAATTTAGTCTGGTCCAAAGATTTAGGGTAAGTGTCAGGTTGTAGAATTGGGAAGGTATTAGGCACCCAATCTACCCGGTTCGACCGGTCTTCCTACTAGATGCTTAAGAACGAACATTTTCCACAGTTATTACTATTCCACATGCATGGCTAAGTTATTACACATATATACATTGACTGAATTTAAACTACTATATACACTAGAACAAGGTCTATATAAAGTCTACATGATGACAAGTTGGTTGAGAAACTGTACTGAACTTAACAAGTTGGTTGAGAAACTGTACTGAACTTAACCCTTGTTTCGGGTCAAGAGGGGTGGCCCCCTGATTAGTACCGGCTCAAACTGTTTTTCGTGTTCTCTTGGCTCAGGGGAAGATGGTCTTGACCTCCAACTTCCTTTCTTGAGAGACGTTGATTGTGATGGTATTCGGACAAGGTTCCAGCTAGGAATGGTTAATTTCGGATTTGGATTCAAACAGAGCTTTCGCTAGCGAAGTTTATTTCCGGATTTGGTTTCGAACAGAGCTTCGGCTAGGGAAGGCTATTTTTGGGCTTAGAATGAGGTGGCACTCCGACAGAGCTTCCGCTAGGGATGGCTATTTCTGAAAAGATTCCAGGGGCACTCAGACAGGGCTTCCGCTAGGAACTGCTATTTTTGGAAAGAAATGGATCGATTTAAAAATGGATTGAAGATCCCCAAAGCCCCGAAGAACACTTTGAAGATTCGAACAGAATTTCGGATCTTGACAAAGATCTCTTTGTAGACCTGAAGACCCTCAAGGGGGGAGGGATTTCTATTTCTGGTAAAAACCAAGAACACTCAAAGGGGGGAGGCTAAGAACATACTATTTTTGGCAAAAATTGGATTGGGCTACAGACTTGGATTGAAGATCTTCAAAGTCCCGAAGAACACTTCGAAGATCTGAACAAGATTTTGGATCTTGACGAAGATCGCTCCGAAGACCCGAAGAAAATCAAAAGGGGGAGGGGAGGAGGAGAGAGGGTTTCACTACAATGGAGTGAGGTGGGGTTGTTTGGTGTGTTCAATCCAAAGGAGGGGGTATTTATAGGATTTTCAGACCAATGGGGAAGAGGGAGAATTTTTAACCAACGGACAAAAGAGGATTCTTGGACTAAAATGGGTGAAGAGGGCTTTTATCCAATGGGTAAAAGGGGGTTTTTAGAAAAGAACT
>NC_056563.1:18281433-18281498 GCF_013358625.1 Macadamia integrifolia | reverse complement strand
AACTCTTAGCCAAAAAGTGGGTTTTTGGTCCCTAGTTTCCTCTTCACCCGCCGGGCCAGTGGAAT